>NC_056732.1:210633316-210785816 GCF_019279795.1 Protopterus annectens | reverse complement strand
TGATACCGAGAATAGCACAGTGGCAGAAACTGGAAATGTGTGAATCGTTTATTGATTCTAAAACGTGGAATATCATAAACAGTCTAACAGAAGTGTAAACAGCAATGGAAGCAATGGAAGGTTTAAGAAATTCGCTTAACATTGGTTTGTCTTTCCCTTTGCTTAGTGCTGCTGTTAGGAACTTCAGTAACACTTTTAACTATGGCACAGTAGCATAATATAATGCTTTAACATCAAGATTCTTTAAATGTCTCATGCACCTGTACAATATAAATAAACTGTCTCCCCTTCACAAGTTTCAGAACATAAAAAAACACGTCCTGAAACATTAGAAAGTAAATTCTGCCATTCTGCCCACTTCTAAAACAATGAAGTCTGAAATTCGCTATTAACATGAGTAAAGCATTTTTGCAGGGTGGCCTCAACCTCTGCCCCCTGAACTAATATGGTGGAGATATACATAGTAACTCCAAAGTCACTTTACTTCAGGATAGTAAGAATACAGAGTTAGAGCAACCTTCGACCTAGCATACATTCCCCCAATCCACGACTACTGCCTTGGTAATCAGGGGACCTGATGTGTTCTCTTTGCTATTACATGAGATACCCAGGAAATGCATCCCAGTAGCATGGCTCCATATATCTTAAACACTGACCAATATCTGAGAAAAACAGAACCTTTCAGACCGTCAGCTGATTCAGTGACATACTTAAATGTCATAAACTCCACTTCCTTGATTGAGAGGTTCTCTTTTGTTATTTTGAACACTTGCCTTAAGTATAAAATTGTAGAAATTACTGTATTTTTAATTTCTGAAAGAATCTACAGTGAACATAGATTTGTGCATTGCAATGACATTTTGCATGAACAGATAAGTAATACCAGCTGTGCAACAGATGTGCTCTGCTGGAGTAATAAGGAAACAAAAAGCACAAGCTATGAATGAGACAGCACATCAGCAATGCTGTATGCTGGAAAGCCATGGCCACAGACACTTGTTTTGCTACAGTGGCAGGTTACATGCTCTTATCGTTAGATGGGCTCTTTGTATGAGTTAACTTATGAGAAATGCTAAACTGAATTTGCCTCCATGAAATGTTATTTAGAATTTATTGACACAGGACTTCATGAAGTCATATTATGTAGACTTACAGAAGCATATTTGAACATGATGGCATTTAAGGACAGTGGACAGGTAGTGTGCAGTGTAGCATATGAGAAAATGCATATTTGGATGTACTAGCTGATTGCTTACCCATTATTATCAGATAAGTGCTGCTCTAAACTGGTTATGAATTACAAATCGCAAAAAAAAAAAAAAAAAAGATTAAGTACTAGAATCAGAATCAGTCTGTATTTTCATCTTCATAATTCTCATCAGAATCTCTAACAGTCTGGCACTGTGGTGGTTGCCAGTGCCCACTGCACATTTAGAGTAGGATTTGTTTCTGAAATGTTGCAGATTGATTATGAAGAATGTTAGCCTTTCCACATTGTTTGTGGAAGGCATGTATTTACTTTATTGGCTATTCCCTCAGTGGTATTAAAAAGGAATTTGCTTTAAAGATGGCCTCTTTGAAATTATCTGTTGCAAGGGCAAAATTGGCTTCAGTACTATGAATGATATACAGTATTCTCCATTAGTCATTGACAATGTATGCATCAGGAAATCCAAAAGCATTACAGCATTTTACAATCAGCAGTGCTACTGTCAGATGTGACGACTGATCAGAACTTGTAGTCCCAGCATCAGCATCAGAACAGGCAACAGAATCAGTTAATATGGACATTTGCCACTCTCTCATTATCATTTATATTAGACTGGCCATGGCACAGTTATCTTGACTGATGCATGTAATTCCACATGAAAGCAAAATATATCTTCAAATTAATTTTGTTGGTAGGAGAATGGCTGCATAAAGCAATTGTCATGATCTCTAAGTTGTTGCTATGGGAATGTATACAATTTGATATCAACATACAAATGTTTGGATAACGTGCCAACTAGGCAGCTAGCCTGATTTTCAATCATGTACAAAGAATGGGAGGTGCACCACAATAACTAATTTCAATAGCTACAACTGGTTATGGGCGTACCACTTTCAAAGTCCAGCACTCATTTAGTCTTCGGCAAGGGATTCAGAGCATCACAGTCAGAAGCCACTAAATGAGTTAATGTTAGCCATTTTTTATTTTGTATGGAACTAGATAGTAATGAAATAATATATACTAAGACAATGTTTGTTGTATTATATAATATGCTGAAATCTATCAAATGAGAATTTTTTAGCTCTCATGGTACAGAAAGCATTTACTTTGTACTAGAACTGTATGCAACAGCTTTCTGACTTAACGTGATTAAAGCAGGTGACTTATATAGGGTTGCACTTTTTCAGATGCCCAAAGTAGGACATGGGATGTGGTAAAACATATGATATCATAATGAGTGTGGCCAATGCCATACTGCAGTAACGCTAAGAGAAATAACTGAATTAAGTTGGATCAGAAGCCATGGGGTTCTAGATGTTCTGAGCAGCATTTCTGCACTTTTCCCCAAACTGACTATCCAATGATAGCCTATGAAATCATAACTAAGGAAAGAGTCCAACAACAATTAGGGCAACGAAACAACCATGGATCACACTCCAGTTAAAAGGTATACAACGTTTTATTACCATTCTGATGGTCTGATGAAGCTTATAGTGAATGCGCTTACTGTGCACATTGGTTAATAAAATGTTTGTATGATTTTTAACTGGAGTGTGATCCATTGTTGTTTCATTGCCCTAATTGTGGTTGGTCTCTATATCTTTATTTTCCTGGGCAGTGAAGCATTCATCCTGCAGAGTTACTATTTGGTGTTCTATAACTAAGGGAAGACTTTCATTTTTTTTTTCTTTCAAGGAAAAAATATATTGTGTCCAAATGTTCAAAGCTGACCTTGGCAAACTATAGTTTCTAATATGATGAGAAGACAAAGACTTAGGGTGTTGTCTTGCAAAGACCTCAAGATAAGAAGAACAAGGACATTCTATTGGATAAATAACAAAATAAGTATTGCAGCTTACCGCATTAATCATGGGGCCAACATACAGAAAATTTTGCAACACATTATGTTTATGTGTTTTACAGACTATTAGGTTGTACTTGGTATTTCAGGTAACTATCCTATAATCAGAAAGACAATTTATGTAAAAATGAATACTGATTTGTTTTTATGTACTGTGTAAACCTAGATACGCATATGAAAAGCATGCCACATATATTTTCCATATTTTAGTCTTAGCATGTAATGTATGTAATCTAACCAGATCCAACCAAAGATATATACATACATACATATATATCTATATATATCTATATGTATATATATATATATATACTGTTTGAAAAGAGAACAAACTTATAGTGCTGTTGCCGAACATATTTTATCTTGTGGAGTTGAACATCATTTTCAGTTTAATGTACTAGAAATAGTTAAAGAGGATGTCAGGATGGGTGCCATCAGCTCAATAACAGATGAGAGAGACCATGACTGGATAATAAGACTGGGGGCACATATGGGACAGGGTTTGAATGACCATTTTTCCATTGTTCCCAAGTTGAAAAATAGGAAACTGCTCAAATGAACACATGGAATAAATTGACATCACTGAATTCTATGATGTTAGTGCTACTTTATTTTATTTTGATTCTATGTTATCTTATGCTTATTTTATATGCATCTTAGATGTATATTTTATTGTGAGTGCTTTAATTTAATGGTGGGGAGATGCTTTGAGTATAGGATTGACTATGATTTGTTCATCTGAAATCTGACTATTTGCATGAGTATAAAAAGGGGGGGCTGAGTCTGCTTGTTTATGGTTTGATGAAACAAACAGAAGTTTGTGAAAGAGCTTACCTGTTGTAACTTACTTGCAATAAAGAGATTTTATCTGGAATTAAGACGTGGATTTATAACTTGACCTGGCTTGAGACTGTGAACATTCTGTGGATTTATAACTTAACTTAGCTTGAGACTGTGAACATTCTGCCATAACTGCTTCGATATATGGCTGCAGTTATGTTATATATATATATATATATATATATATATATATATATATATATATATATATATATATATATACACACATATGTAGGTCTACTAGCAAATGGGCGATCGGACTTTGTTTGATTCACGGCAGTCCGAAACGCGCCCCATTCGATAGTATTAAATGAATGAACATAGAAATGTAGAAATGCACAACAGTGAATGCACTACAGCATTTGCTGTTGTGACTTTCTACATTTTAATGCAGATTGCACTATAGTGGGGATTGGGAAATGTACCCTTTCCCTCACTGTAGTGTGAGCTCGGAGTATGGATATATAAGTAGCAGGGGAAAATGGTTCTTTACTGTGACTTGCTCAGTACTTACAGTTATAGAAGTGTGGTGAATGTTCAAATTGTGTCAAAAATTCACCACTGCTGTTTTTATTTCATTTCTACGGTTCGTGAAATGCAATCACTGTAATGATAGTAAACTTATATATATATATATAACTTATATATATATATATATATATATATATATATATATGTGTGTGTGTGTGTGTGTGTGTGTGTGTGTGTGTGTGTGTGTATATACATATGCTTGGGTATCCTTCTTCCACATTCTTTGCAGCATGGATGAATGACTATACAGATAATTTCTGAAAGTCAGTTAACAAATAAAAATGGTTGCTGCCTTTGACACATTGCTTGAACAATTGCAACAACTACAGTCCTGTCTACTTTATTCATCTCTCTGACAATCCCACTTCTTCACCAACCACTTTCTCTGTATACTCTCCTGTACTTCCTCATTCCACCACCAGGTCTCCTTGTCCTCCTTACTCTGTCCAGATGTCACACCAAGCACCTTTCTAGCTGTCTCCCTTATCAGCTCTGCTGTAGTTACCCAGCTATTTGGTAACTCTTCACTGCCAACGAGTGCCTGTCTTAACTCTTCCCTGAATGCCACCTCATAATCACCCTTTTTCAGTTTCCACCGTTTGATCCTGGATGCTGCCCTCACACTCCTCCTCCTCTTCTTGATCACCGGTATCATCCTACAGACCACCGTCCTATGCTGCCTAATTATGCTTTCCCCTGTCACTACTTTACAGTCTCCAATCTCCTTCAGACTGGCCCTCCTGCATAGGATATAATCCACCTGTGTGCATCTTCCTCCACTCTTGTACATCACCCTATGCTCCTCCCTCTTGTTAAAATATGTATTCACCATAGCCATGTCCATCCTTTTTGTAAAATCCGCTACCATCTGACCTTCTGTATTCCTCTCCTTAACACCATACTTACCCATCACTTCCTCATTCTCTCTGTTCCCTTCACCAACATGCCTATCAAAATCCACTCCAATCAACACTCACTCACCCTTGGTTACAGTCATCACCACTTCATCCAACTCACTCCAAAATGTTTACTTTCTCATCCATCGCATACCCAACTTGCAGAGCATATGGACTAACAACAATCATCATCGCACCTTTAATTTCCAGCTTCATAAACATTATTCTGACACTCTTCTCACCTCCGAAACACTCTTGGGATACTGTTCCTTCAGGATAACCCCTACCCCATTTCTCCTCCCATCCCCACCATGATAGAACAATTTGATCCCACCTCTGATACACCTGGCCTTACTCTCCTTCTATCTGGTCTCTTGCATGCACAATATATCAGCCTTCCTTTTCTCCATCAAATCAGCTAGCTCTCTCCCTATACAAGTCATACTGCCAACATTCAATGTTCCTACCCTCACTACCACACTCCTATCCTTCTTCATCTCTTCCTGCCTTCAGGCATGCCTTTCCCCTCTTCTTTTTCTTCTCCTTGGGCCAAATGTAGTCCAATTTCCATCAACATCCTCTTGGCTAAGAGTACTGGTAGTGTTTTTGTTAACATGGGCCTCGACCAATCCAGTACGTAAATCTGTATTATTGCTACAATTATAATATACAATTATAATTACAATTATTGCTATAAGCTACAATTTGGATTGCAGTCTTACCTAGTGTTAGTTGCACCTGGAGAATTTCAGATGCATTGTGTTGGGCAAAGAGTATTGGACCGAGTATGGATCCCTGGGGTACCCCAGTTGGGGTAGGTAGGATAGCTGAGGTGCCAGTTTGCCATTTCATGGCCTGAGATCTGTCAGAAAGGTAGCTGTTAAACCAGATTAGGGTATTCTGAGAGAGATTAAGGTTAGAAATGTGATTCAGGAGGTGGTATGGGAGACAATGTCAAATGCCTTGGAGAGATCTATAAGGACTGTGGATACAATTTTTTCCAGAGTCACAGGCATGGTTTACTATGTCTAGGAAAGAGATAAGAGCAGTTATAGTGCTATGGCCAGGACAGAACCCATGTTGTGTCAGGGTAAGGAGTTGATTATTGGTAAGGTAAAGCATGAGCTGGAGGTGGATGCATTTTTCAAGAAATTTTGAGATAGGGGAGAGAATGGATATTGGTCGGAAGTTTAAAATGTTATTATTTTTGCCTCCTTTGTGGAGGCGTAGGATAAAGGCTGCACACCACAGTTTGGGAACATAAGATTCCTGTATGGATCTATTAATGAGAATGCTGATGTGGATGGTGATACCATCTGCTGCAAGTTTTAGAAAGAGTCAGGGATATTGTCAGGGGCGTTGGAGCATGTCTTAAGTTTAGAGAGAAGTTTTTTTATGTAAGAGGTGGGGATGGGTTTTAGTTGAAATTTGGGAGGAGTATTGGGGATGGAAGGTTGGGTTGAGGTAGGGGAAGTGGGTTTGAGGGGACAGGAGAAGATGTGATTAGGGAAGGTCTTGGTGAGTTCTGCTATAGAGTTGGTAAAGAAGGAGTTGAATAGGGTGGCTATTTTTGTGTCTGTTTTACTGGTATCAGGACAAGGATTGATTTGGTACCTGGGTTCAGAAGAGAGTTCATGCAGTTCCAGAATTGTTTGAGGTTTTTGGAATGATTTGACTGGAGTTTAGTACAGTAAGACTTTTTGTCTTTTATAATGTGTTTTTTGGCTAGTTTGCGGAGTTTCTTATATTTTAGAAGGGTGCCAGGGTGCTTATTGTCATGGTAGAGTTTCCAGGTTTTGTCCCTTTGTTGCATAAGTGTTTTTGTATCTTTAGTTAGCCATGAGGTGGAGTTAGGTTTTATTCGTTTTGTTCTAGGTGGGGCTTGGGAGTTCAGGGTATCTAAGAAGGCAGTGTTGAAGAATTCTACGGCATTATCTAGGGGAAGAGTCTTTAGATTGTCCCAGTTTGCTAGTTTGAGGGTATTGGAGAAAGTTGTAGGGTTAAAGTTAGTAAGGTTACAAGTATGAATATATTGGTGTAGGTGTGGGGAGCAGTGGGTTGCTCGATGGATGAAGGCTAGCAAGTGGTCACTAATGGAGTCTGGTAGGGTGCCTGAGTGTGAGATTTTATTAGGGTTGGAGACTAGGATCCAGTCCAGAGTGGAACCTAGGGGGTTGTTTTTATTGGGTCTGGTAATAGCATTTGTAAGTTGAGTGAAATTAAATAGATTGATAGATGTGGAGGGATTATTGGTATTGATTTTGTTCCAGTCAATGTTTACATCCCCTAATATGTATGTCTCAAGCTTAATATTAGTTGAGCCCCATAGAAGAATTTCTTCAAGAGTGGTGGCATTGTTTCCAGGGGGGCTATAAAGGGCTATGACACAAATACATTTATAGTTATTCATTTTGAGTATTCCTATGACTAGTTCAGGGTTGTTGAAACCAGGAATGGGGTTTTGGTAAGGAGTGATGGAGAGTAGGCTAGAGTAAATTAAGTCTACTCCTCCTCCTTTTTTGTTTTGGCGGTCATATCTGCGTGCTTGAAATCCAGAGGGTAGGGTAATACAATGGGAAAAGAAATATCTATTTAATAAGTTTAAACTGGCACCTTGGAAACTATATGTCAGATACCCAGATGATACTTTTATCATCTAGGATAGGGCCAGTGACGAAATTGAGCCATTTATTGACTATCTAAATATGACTATGTCTTTTTTGAGATTTACATTTTACTATCACAGTCTAAGTGTCAACTATCTAGATGTCAAAATTTCTAAAGATATGAACAACAAATGATTAGTCATTACCATTTGTAGGAAGCCCGCCTTTTCTGACTGCCTTTTACATTACACAAGTAACCATTCTGAACATCAGAAACAGGGCATAATAAAAGGACAGTTTATTTGTCTGCCCAGAATGGTTTCTGAGGATGACCAATATATTTTAGAGTGCCAAACCTTGACTGATATGTTTTGTGCCTGGGGCTACTACCCCCACCCCCATTTAGTTACAGATATTCAGGAAACTATTACCCAAAAGAGGAATGAGGGTACAATTGTACCTATAACAGCAAAAAAGCAACTTTTTGTTTGTGCTGATAAAAAGGAAAAGACTTGTTCTATCTACAGCAATGGATTTTTCATCTGCATGTGGAATGATTGTGGATTGATCTATGAGATACTATTTAAAAACTGGTCAATTTACTTTCTTTCTGATAATTTGGTGGATAAAGAGGGAGTAAAACCTGCTGTGGTTTATTGTAAGGGGAAATCTTTCAAAAGTATTTTGGAACAAGATACTATTATAGGCATTAATACTAGCCATAAAACATTTGGCACCATTAAATGTGACTTTTGTAGCCAATGCAAACACATTCTGGTGGGCGCTTCTGTACTGGTCAACAAGGTGAAAATTGAAGCCACATTTCATTGTAACTGTAATACCCAAGGTGTCATTTATTTAGCTAAGTGCCAGAAATCTGAAGGATTTTATGTAGGTAAAACCCAAAGAAAATTAAAACAACTAATTTATGAACATGACCTGGGCATTAGGAAACCCGCGGTAGTGGTGCTGCAGTAGCATTGTCGCCTCACAGTAAGACGTTGTCACGTTCGATTCTCAGCTAGAGCGTCTTCTGTGTGGAGGCATGTGTGAATGGGCGTGCCTTCATTCAAGGTTGTGCATCAGGGCTGGTAACTCGGCACGTAAAAATCCCCTACCAAACATTAGCGGACCAGAGTTCCGTTGTGGCAACCCCTAACCGGGATAAGCCAAAAGAAACAACAACTTGGGCATTAGGAACCATAATGTTAAGAATTCCTTAGCCAATCATGTAATTCAGCAAACAGACCATTATTTTCTTTGTTTTGGTTTGGACCATATAGAGGAAAATTCTAGGGGCAAACTGTGGGAAGATTTAATTGAAGCACTTTAGATACAATGGCAACTTAAATTGAATGCCATTCATGTGCCAGGCCTCAATGACCATGTTTCTATTGGGAGTAATTTAAGGTTAAAATCTTAAATTGTATAACAGTGTTTGCCTGACTATGACCTTTTTTTTTGGGTCATTAGTTTGGATATAAAACAAATGTCAGGTTGTAACTTAGGTTCGTCATTGTACTGCATAGTTATGCATAGATTTATGTTTATTGGATGCTTTTATCAGGTGACCTTTAAAGAGGAACATATAAATTTGTACATCTGTTTTAAGTTTTGAGTCTGATGAAGTCTGCATTGTTATGGATTGAAGCACATAATCGTATTTTTCATTAAAAGGTTATTTATTTTCTTTTCCTAGCTTTGTTCTTGATCCTGACAGACCTGGTTCAAGTTTTGTCTTACTACACTCTTCCCCATTTTAGTGCTCTCACCAACATTAGCATTAGAGCTATATACTGATGCAGATGCAAATGGCAGCAAGGATGATTTAGTGAGAAAGAAGAATCAGTTAATGTTATGCAGAATAACCCTTGACCAATGCACCAAGCCAGACTCACCTATTACCAGGAATGAACGAGATGCCATGAGTGCTTCTGTACATTTACAGAATACTCACTGCTTACATGATGATGTACTGAGACCAATTGTTGCTTCAGACAACCAGGAATGTTATAACCACCTCCCGGGTGCTTTACCCTACCTTAAGGAATGGCTTTCAGCAAATATGAGTTCACATCACAAAACAGGTATGCAGTCTGTTAACCATAATGCTAGCTGCTTTGACTTGTTGAATGATCTAGATTATAAGTTGTCCAAAAATAAAAGATTAAAAAAAGACAACTTATATTTTGCTGAATGTATTAAAGAAGGGGTTGTTCTCAAAGGTTTATGCATGTGATGTTTTCCAAGTGGGTTGGTAGCAGGTTCTTCTTTGCATTAAGATCTGTTAGAGATTTTCAATAAACACGGGAAGGAATATATGCAACTAATTATCAAACATAATAAGTTTACCATCAATGAACTCAGTACATCAGTCACAGGAATTGATAATTTGATTTGTGAGGATACTGAATATGTAAATTTTAAATATGAACATGTTCAGATTTTTAAGACCATTGATAAACTGGACAATACTATTAAAAATAGAAAAATTAAGAAACTGCTGAGGGACAAAAGGGAATATGAAAATGCTACAGCTTATCCTGATCCTCCCAGTTCACAGACTTGGGGTAATACATTTACCAGTGATACCATTCTGAGAAATGGGGGTGTACAAATGGGTCCTGAATTAAGCCATCAAACAAGTGGAACTGGAAACCACTTTTTAGACCTCCAAGAGTATCTAGAATTAAGACGGTCCAAGCAATTAAAAAACAAGATCCATCTAGTCACGGACCAACATTTGCATCAACCCTGACAAGCTGAAAATTGCTGTGAATCCCCCACTGAACCAATGGAACCTGAGAGGGAAACCCATGAACAGAGGGAGGGGTGGTACATTTGTCACATGGGGCAACCCCAGGGTGGTGAACAAATACACCAGGAAATGAGGACAATCATTTTAGGTTCCAACTTTCATTCTAATGTGCCATTTAGTGTTGAATGTTGTAACACAGATTTTACTTTTGATTCATCAAGTGCTTCGTTTGTTAATTATATTTGTTAGAATGTTGATTCTAAAGTTATGTTGCCACCTTGTGTTATTTTTACTAACTCCACAGGTGATTTCAAAGTTTTTAATTTTTCCACATACCATATTGATGTGACGCACTGTGATTTGTTTTCTAAAAATTACATTTGTACCCCACAAATCTATTGATGTTGCCACAGCTGTTATGGACTTGAAACAATATATGCGGAAATTGAATTTTAATGTTTTGTATCAAAATTAAACTTCAGACAACTTTATTAACCCTTTGACTCTTTACAGCACTTACAATCCCCTCTCTATACCATTATTCAGGTGTTTGAAAAGGTGTGCAAACTTGATATTCATAACATGTATTCTAAACAAGAAAGGTCAGCTAGTTACAATTTAAAAATACCATTCTGAATGAAGTTAAACAAAAACTTACTGAAATTAGAATTATGAAACCTGATGGGGGGTGTTTTAATGAATAATTCTGATTATTCTAGCAAGATGAAAGACATTTTAGGTTGGTAAATCATATTTAAAATCATCTACCAGTGAGTTGAATGGAGCTTATAGAAGAATACGGAATGAACTTCAGGATTAGTTTATTGAAGGTTCAATTACTATAGATGAATTTAACTATTTGTCTGTTCTTTACCCAAAGATTTCAGTCATGTTTGGTCTCCCTAAATTACATAAGGATCTCCTTTAGCCTCCAATATGTCCTATAGTAGATGCAAAAGGTTCCATCACACACCCTATTGCTAAGTTTTTGGATATAAAGTTGAAAGATTTTAGTTTTAGAGAGACACACATATGTAAAGATTCCTGGGATTTTTTTGGAAACAATTGACAAAACCCCTTTTAAGGATACATATATTTTTGTTACCATTGACATTAAAGATCTTTATTCAGTTACTCCGCACGATATTGGTATTGAATGGTTTAGTGAATATTTGTATGAGAAAGGTGTTGAACATAAGGATGTCATTATTTTTAGCCAGTTGATGGAATGGTATTAAAGAATAACTTTGTTTTATTTGACAATGAGATTTACTTACAAAAAGAGGGTGTGGTGATAGGATCAGCATGTGGTGGCTTATACTCCAATATATTGGTTTTGCAATGGGAGAAGAAGTATATATTTAGGTCTGTATATTTTCCTTTTTGTAAGGTCAAAAAATAGATGAATTTGTATCTTATAGTAACACCACTACTATTTTTTTAAAATTCACCCAAAATATTGATGTTTGCAATATAGCTTTTTTGGACATGTGGCTTATTAAAGATAGTGAACATAGAAGATTTTTATCAAAAATATTTAGAAAAGAAATATATTTTAACAGTTTTTTACATTTTTCTAGTGCACATCCATTGAAACAAAAGAAGGCTATTGTAAAGGGACAATATGTACATGCAGCTCGTATGGTGTCCACTATGGATTAATTTTTGGATGTATGATAACCTTAAACTAATGTTTTTAAGTGGAGCATACCCCACGGATTTTGTGAATAATGTTATGTTGGAGGTTATTAACAAAAGAGATAGAGGGACATTATTTGCCACTATTGAGAGACAAAGATAATGACACTCATGGTCCTAGTAAAAGCGAATTGCCCAACACTTTTAGTAGTGATGATGATTTTAGAAGTTCATTTATAACCACATTTAATGTGGGTAGTTATCAACTTCAGAATATTTTACAAAAAAATTGGGAAATTTTAAGAAATGACAGGAATATTATATTGCATGTGGGTGAACGTCCACTAGTGGTATATAAAAAGGATAGGAACTTTAAAAATATATTTGAGAGGAGATCTGGGCCTTCTAAGAAGGATGGTGTTATGAGAAAATGTGAGGCATGCAATTTTTGTAAGTATGTTTATGAATGCAGAACAGCGTGTATAAATAATATGGGTGTGACAATTTGTGGTAAATACAATTCTAGTTCTGAAGAAGTTATATATTGTGCTCTTTGTTATAAATGCCAATGTTTTTATGTTGGCAAAACTGATCAGAAATTAAAAAATATAGTTTACGAGCATTTGTTTGACATTAGGCAAAGAAGGAAACAAATGCTTTGAGTAAACACTGTATGGAAGAGAATGATCATTCTTTTAAGTTTGTGGTTATTGACAATATTAGTTTAGATCAGCGAGGTGGTACTTGGTCATTATTAGTGGAAAAATGTGAGCTTTACTGGCAGTTACATTTAAATGTGGGTAACTGGTCAGGTTTGAATGATCAAGTTTCCATCAGTTCACTGCTTAGACTAAAGGCAATGGAGAGGTGAAAATTGAACCTTTGTCAGTAGTTTAAATGAATAGAAATAATAATTTTATTTATTTTATTTTATTTATTTTTTTCACACTGATGTCTTTTATTATGATTCAAGATGTCAATTTACATTTTGTATAGCTTAAAACAGTTAATTACAAGTTAATTAGTCTTTAAAAGTGATTGGTAAGGTAGGGGTGTGTTTAATGATGACTGTTGTTTTTTACTATAAATTTTGCTTTGGATTTGTATTGTTTTATCTGATGAAGTTCTTACTATTAAGAACAAAAGCGCTTATCTAATAAATCAGTATATCTGTGGTTGGATTCATCTTTTGGATTGAGTTAATTCATTGTGAACTGTTGCCTGGTGATTTTACATTATATTAAACTGTTTTTCAAGCTATGTTACACACTCACTCAGGTTATTGGGCTGCAAACACCATTATGGATCAGATATAGTCCATGAAGGTGTAAATAACCTGAAACATACCTCCCTAGTCTATATGAAGAGAGACATTATCTATCTTTTGGAATATGGGTCTCATGTTGGTATGAGCCTAGCATCGAGCCGCATTCTACCTTCTCCAAAGATGATGCCAGAATATGAACAGAAGATGACTGACTTTAGTAATTGTCTAATTTTCTGGTGTCATTCTAAAGGGGGACAACATTTGTCAGCATGGAAACAGCTGGTCAACAGACCATGCTGTTTGCTAGGGATGGTTTGCACCTGTCCATTCTAGACTTTCGAATATAAGTTAAAACTTTGTCCTCCCCCATAGTACCTGTTTTAGACAATGCCAAACTTACAATAGTTCTGACATAGCAAATCAAAACCAAGAACATCTAAAGGTGTTACTGCTCAGTGTATGACTCTAAACAAGAAACTCCACTCCCTACAAGCTCTCCTCACCCTAGAGAATATTGACCTCTGTGCAGTCACTGAGACATAGTTTAAAGCCAGAGAGAGTACCACAGTAGTGCAAGGCTATAATGTCTTTCACACATTTACACCAGCTACTTCACAGGTGCAGGTGTCTCGATTTACATAAAAAATAAATATACCGCAAGGATGGTCAAACAGGACGATGCACTTCAGCTTCTCCAAGTTCAAATCACCATGGACAAAATCTCATACCTTCCTTGCAAGTTATACATGTCACACCATGACACAGGAAACAAATAACACAAATTTAAGCTTACTGAAAACACTCACCATCCAACCCAATATCATATTTATGGGCAAAAAACACTCACCATCCAACCCAATATCATATTTATGGGCAACTTTAACTACCCCACTACTTTAACTAGCCCACATGGGAGGGGGACTGGAAAAATATATTGGCTAAGTGTGAATTGGTATGGCAGCTTAGATTAGGTGCCACCTTCCCACCAGATTTAAATAAGTACACATCCATCTCCCCCATTTTACAGATGAAGACCAATAAGCTTTAGAATTTTCAGCATTTTAGGAAAGATTTGCAATATTTTAGTACTATGCATTTTGTAGCAATGTTTTTATTCAGTAAGTATTCTATCATAACATAATTTGTAGATAATGGTTTATAGTTGAAGTTTGTTTCATATTGTGTTATGATTTGTAGTGTTTAGTCAATGACTATGTCAAATTAACAAGTAAGAAAGCAATGGAAATGTAACACGCACAAGTTTAATTAGATAGTAATTAACCAATAGTTTAGGACAACTTGTACTATATCAGGTTGCATTTCAAGATGGCTTGTATTCTGATGAAGTCACCAGAGTCAGACGAAAGCACTTAATTACTTTTTGTTTTTTGTAATTTACCTTTATTAGATCCCTGTTTCGATAAATGGTTCGACCCTCTTGCTGGTGTTTTGTGTTTGAGTGTTACTGTTCATTTACAAAGCTGCACCACTTATTCGCTTACTAGGGAATGCCAATCCTGCATTCCTGTTAGTGTGTTTGTGTGCTAGCAACTGTAGCAAGGTGTTAGTTACATTTGTAGCAAACAGCTCACTACAATGGCAGCAATGAAGAGCTTTGGAGGATAAGGGGCATCAGTCGAGGGAAGAACCCAGTGTGCCAAATGAGCTAGCTACAGCTCTGACCCAGCACTGCCCTCACCTTTGTAATAAATTATTTCTCCTTGTGAAAGAGTACCCACCATCTACCTTAAAGAAGGAACTAAACAGATATGTGGGTACACATATGTTCTAATATGGGACAGTTATAGTCAGTTTTCTTGAGAGCAAGTAGGACATATACTTGGCATAAACCTATAAACCCATACAATTATATGTCTAAGCCACACGCAGCTTTGCAAAATAGCACACAGTATACACTGACTATTATGGTGACCAATAGGACATATCAGAAATAATATGAAAATCAGAATAATGCAGCACACATGCACTATCACTAGAACTTAGTATTACACTAAGCACAAAGCAAGGGGTGTGTGTGTGTGTGTGTGTGTGTGTGTGTGTGTGTGTGTGTGTGTGTGTGTGTGTGTGTGTGTGTGTGTGTGTGTGTGTGTGTGTGTGTGTGTGTGTGTGTGTGTGTGTGTGTGTGTGTCTGGGAGTGTGAGCACATGTGAATGTATGGTTCTACCTGACATCATCACCGACACCACATATTCGACAGTCCATAAACACGAAACCACACATAACCGACAACGAAATAACCGACGGTACACAAACACGAAACCCCATACACTGCACACACCACAATAACAATTATTAAAAACAAAACACATCCCCATTCCACAAACCACACACACAACACAAGCACACCAAAATCCTTACAAGCCCACACTAAACCTTACCTAACCCTAAGGTCCGTCACTACCCTAACTCACTTAACCCGCCCTATGGGCTCCTAACTCACTTAACCCACCCTATCCTAACCCTAACTCACTTAACCCACCCTATCTAACCCTAACTCACTTAACCCACCCCTATACCTAACTCACTTAACCCACCCTATCCCCACAGACCGTCAATCTCCACACTTACCTGCCTTACTCACACAGCCTTTCCCCATGTCGGCATCCTCGGCGTTGGTGTTGTCATCCGTCGTGTCGGTCTTCTGCATTGTCGATGTTCTGCCACTCGCGAGGTCTTCTTCACTTTCGATCTTCTGGAGCTCCGGATTCCGATGTCGGTCTTCTGCGCTGTCGACGAAGTCAGGTAGAACCGAATGTATACATGTATGTATATGATTTCTACTGGATCATTTCATATAGCAGTGAAATAAGCACCCAGAGAAAATGAAGATAAAGAAAGACATATCTGCTTGCATGCTACTACATTACAGTGTGTGAGTCATGGGGCTTAAGTATACTGTTAATCAGGCCATATGCTGATCTACTGATGTGAAAAAGCTGACACAGTGGATTGTACACATAATGCAGATAAAGGGATGCATTGGAGCCAGTAAGGAAGAAACCAGTGTCCAGAATGAGATAGGCACCATGATGTCACTAAAGTGTCCATGAACAAGTATATTCACCATTGCCAGTAACAATAGTATAGATGATGTGTCCTATTTATACTGGAAACCATGGTCAACAGTTCCTAACCCTGTTTTTTCTAGCACAAAGAAGTAATCTGTACACATTCTTGATATATTTCACCAGCCTATGTGGGCATCTGTTTTAAAATCACAATTCAGTCCCACAATCTGGATGACGTACATGGACGTATACATATATTGAGATAATTTTGCAGACCCATGCACAGCAAAGCTTCGCACTTATAAAAACACATATTTGTAAATTAGTTATCATGTATGGCATAACTGAACCTAAACTGTTTTTAACATGCCATGCATTTGGTCTTACATTTCAAATCCCCTAAACCTCCTTTCTAATATCCTAACTGTACTATAAGCACCCCACAAGCATGCAGTAAGTTAATGCTCACACTTTGAAATCTTAACAAAAATGCAACATTAACAAGCAGGATTAATTTGTACAGCTTGAGTACTAATAATATAAAATGGCCGTAGTTACTTCAGCGTTAAAAAAGGAAGGAAATAGATAATACTGAATGTAATCCAAAACACGCTATGACATCAACGATGTTTCACTCAGTGGTCATCTACATGAGGAAATTTAACTGACTATATTAATGCTTTATATGAGCACCTGTACAATTGTATTGACTCTGCAGTGTCTGATGGAACTAAAGCAAGATTTTCAAGGAAAACAAACTTACCTGGTAGACAACTGCCATTAATAGGCTATACAATAGGAGAAAGAAATTGCTGTCTAACAGTAGGAAAGAACAGTCTCAAAACTGAAAACATACCCTTCTCAACTTAAACAAGCAAATAAGAGTCCTTGTGAAGTCCTCGAAAGCTAAGTATGAATCCAGATTATCTTCCCTAAATAAGGATAACCACAAGGCATTCTTTACTTATATCTGTAACCTCAAAAATAAGGCCCAGATTTGTGCTGAACTTGTAGTTAATGGTACTATATATACAGATCCTGTGGCTATAGCAAACCTGCTGGCTGACAGGTTCAGTCAAAATTTCACTTCCCTGTCCCAGCCACATATACCCTAATGCATCCCTAACACCTGTCCCCCACGTAGTATCTCAGAAGAACAGGTCTTAAATGCCCTCTCCAAAGTGAAAAACACAGCCTCAGTGGGACCGGACAACATCCCAGGCTGTGTTTTACATGAGCTAAAACAGGGGTTAACATCACCATTGGGAACATTTTTCAATCACAGCTTAAGCACTGGCTCTGTGTCAATGGAATGGAAAAGAGCTACCATCACCCCTTAAGACAAAGGGGTGCATCTACAGACCCCTGGAAATATAGACCCATTAGCCTTACCAGCCTTATCTGCAAGGCCATGGAATGAATCATCATGAACCTTATTAGAAAAGATACAGGAAATCTCCAAACGCCTGATCCCACCCAGTTTGGCTTTGTCCAGGGGAGAGCATGCCTGTTAAACTTGGTGGACTTTGAGACAGTCAACAAAGCCCTACTTGAGGTCAAATCTGTGCATTCGGCCAACTAGACTTAGCCAAGACCTTTGACACAATCCCCCATTCAGGAGTCATTGATAAACTGACCCATAATTGTCAGGTGGGTTGCAAACTTGCCCACTGATAGAACTCATATGGTTAAAATAGGGGACTCCACCTCCTCCAGCAGACCCATGATCAGTGGTATTGCACAGGGATTGATTCTGAGACCCCTACTGTTCAGAATCTACTTCTCCAAAGTACAGGCTAAAACTAAAGGACTGTAGCTGACAACGTTTGCTGATGATTGCAAACTGGGAATGATCATCAAAACCCCTAGTGATGTCAACATCCTTCAAGAAGGTCTTACACAGATTAAGACTGGTGCCAAAGTCATGGTCTTGTCTTAAACTTAATACAAAAAATGAATTATCGTCCCCTTTGGCAAGGATGATGTTCCTGCAAAGTACCACATCAATAGCAATACCCTAAGCACACAGTCAGTGTTGCGAGATCTGGGCACACAGGTCTCCACAGTGGTAAGAAGGGCATTTCATATTGCTAGTCTCATAAGTAAGGGATTTGCCTCAAGGAAAAAAAAAGAAGTTATAACCCTCCTGTAATCTTCCCTCATCAGGCCAATAATAGAGTCCAATACTAGAGTACAACAGTCCCTTTGGTATGTTCCTTTCCAAATACCTACAGCAACTGGAGAGACCACAAAGGTTTCTTACAAAGAAAATTCAGGGTCTTCAAGATCTGTCATATGCAGCCAGACCGAAATCATTGTCACTTTACTCTGTGTCATACAGACTGCTTAGATATGACTTGTGCCTTGCATATAGAGCAATCTCTGACCCAGCTTTAATGGAAATGCTGCACATTCGCAAGTCAAATGGCACACAGGTCACTCACTCAAAGGACCTTGACCTGGTATGTGACATAAACAGAACTTGCTGGAGAGAGAGATTTGTCTCACAGAGATTGCCCCAATCTCTGGAACAAACTTCCTGTTCATGATAAACAAAACCCCTAGTTGGCCCTTTTTATGCGCAATCTAGACGATTGGCTGGGTAACCAGAAATTCACCCTGGGATTCCACCTATGTCCCTCTTGGAAAGGAGTAATGGGTGATGATTTTGGTATCTGCTTGAAAGAGACATCATTGGGAACATGGGTTGGACTTGGCTAGGCTGGTAAGGGCCCCTGGACCATTATTCTAGCAATCTCCTATGTTCCTATGATCCTATAATGAGATGTTATGTTTTCTGAATTCATTTATTAACTTGTTTTCTTTTATAAACCTATTTTTTTATTGCAGAGCTTATATCTAAAGGTATAGTGTCCAGGTCCAGGGATGTAATCATTCTACAGTACTTGGCTCTCATCAGGCCATTTATTGAATATAATGCCATTTTTGGTATGACCCTATCCAAACACTTGTCACAGCTGGAGTGACCACAATACTTTCTCACAAAAAAATTCAAATACCTAAATCACTAAAACTATACAGAGCATCTCAAGGCCATGTCCCTCTTCTCAGTACCATACAGGCTACTAAGAGGAAATGCATATAGAATCAGAAAACACACCTTATTCTGTTAGACCTGCTACATCTTCACAAGCCTACTGGTAGCATGACCACTCACTCAAGGGATCTCATTTCTCTTTTGAAAAATAAATAGAACATGTTAGTGAGAATAAATACCTCTTCTGTGGAACTGTCTTTCACTTCACATAAAACAAAGTACTTTTCTTACTCTGTTCCAAGATATGGATGCGATACAACAAATTTACCTCTAGTTTAACACTCATATCCCTCATAGATAGGGACAAGTAAATGTCCAAATATATCCTTCTTTTGTCTATCTCTGGGTTGTTTGTACACAAATATAATGGCAAAAAACTACCACGAGAATGTAAGATTAGGCTTCTTAATAGTCTACCTATAATTGCAGCTTGTACTAATACTTAAAATGTTTAACCACTGGTGAATACTGCTAAATACTGAACAAGAGTGCAGTAGATCTGCACTTGGTACAAATATTTTAATAGTTCCTCCTCAAATTATGTGACAACAAATACAAGGAATCTCATGCAATATGTAAAACAAATGTCTCACCAGGCGCAGGCTGACATCAGCACCTCCATAGTGGAAATTATCGAAAAGTTTGTGGCTGCTGTAGAACAAGTATTATCAATGCATTTCAGCTGGTAGTCTCTAAACTAGTACCATAGGCAGAACTAGACAGTGTGCACTGCGGAGGTAGAACCAGATGGTATCCTAGTTCATCTACCTCATGATACAGCAGTTTACATGGTTACTTGGCACAGTCATGAGTTTTTATATCCATCATGTATGTTCTAGAGGATATTGATGAGGAGTTTACCTGGATGGCAGGTATCCCATGTTTGACTGTGCAACACCACTGCCAGTGGAAGGAGTTATCAAAGTGCTAACAGGACCATCTCAGGGATGACAGGTTACAGATATAAGAGATGCCACCTATGGAAACAGGTAAATATATAACCCTCTGCTGAGGTACTTTAGAGGTCTTAGGTTCCCTATTTGAAAGAATGAGGCTCTTAAAGGAGAATTTCACACCTACCTACCCAGAGGTTGTTGTTATAACAGTGGAAATAACATTAGAACACTATTCTGGAGGTCTTGGGGTCAAGTCCCACATGAGAGCTAATAGTATACCCTCTCTTCTATGATTTTAACACTGCCTAAGCACAGGGCTTTCTGTGTATTTCTGAGCCTGTTTATAAATTGATCTTAATTGCCATGATGTGGGTTTCCTTGTTGAAAAGACAAGGGTCTTAAGAGAAAACTAACACTTATCAATTCTTTTGTCCCATTACACTTTTCAAATGACCGCGGGATAGTGAAGTGTGTGCCTTTTATTAGGATTATGCTATAACTATTTGATTGATGTAAGGTTATCAGAATAACTGATTCAGCTATACAAATTGAATTCTTTGCCATACTTTATGATGTTCAGTATTTTTCTAAAGGTTTAGAACAAATCCCTTTAAAAGTGTATGTGCAATATAGTATCCAGACCAAAAAATTTTTAAAAACCACTAAGCATGTCTGGATGCTTTCAGTTACCCTGCTTGTATTAAAGTATTTGATGTTGTATGTAGTAAGAATACACACATTATCTGGAGCACTCTCTTCCTTTATTCCGAGATCTGCTATTTTCAGGTCTGTTCATTTATTACAGTATAGGACATCTGATAATTTCAGTTGTAATACATTTATTTTTTTCTTCTCTGTTTTTCATGGCTGATTCTATAACATTCTGCTGTCTCTTTCAAGCATTCATTGGAACAAGGTTTCCACTATAGGCTCTAATCTTAGCTAAGAGAAAAGTGGTTAAGCAAATGAATCCAACATTCAGAGATTTAGAGGTAGTGACATAATAGTACCCTTCCCTGCTGAATATAATCCAGAAAATTTGGGCAAACTGTAACATTTCATTAATAAAACTAAACAAGGCTACACATTTCTGGCCCTACAGTACTTTTAATACTTGAGTAAACACATTTTAACTGTGACAAGAAAATACACATTTGGCTGAAGCTTCAGTGCCAGCTTTTATTGCTTGTCCTGAAGGCTGTGAAAACTACAGTCTTTTTTGAAAAGACAAAAAGAAGTACAAATTATACAAGTTTTTTTTTTCATGGACTATTAATAACTTGTCACAGTGGGATTATGCTTGTCTGAGGTTTTTGGCATGAAGGAAAAGGAATGATTTTGTGAAGGTTTAAAAAATTAGACCACCTCTAATACACATTAAGTAACAGCCTTCAACGGGCAAAATACTTTAACAATATATGCTTTTTTATGGTTTTTATTATTATTTCTTGTTATTAACTATTTAAAACTGCATTGCTTTACCTGAAATAAAATATAAAGTTACTCGGTATTAGTGCATGCATGTTGCAGATCATAATGCTGATGAGAAATTACATTTTATTTTCAATTATATATTTAAATGAAATACTCGTAAATTTGTAGCTGATTAATAGTAACTTTAGGTACAGAACGTGTAAAATAATGTTTGGCATTAATAATTACACGGTTCACACAGGATGCATAATGGAGATAATGGGTTTACACTCTTAAAGGCCTCTACTGAGGCCCCAACACAGCGGCTGCTTGAATGCGACATTCAAAGGAAATGAGTGTATGCACTAGTGAGAATGCTGTGGTCATTTACTCTCACCAACTGTCCGCGGTATTGGTCAAAGATGGCAAGGACAGACATTTGCAAGGAGAGTGGCAATAACTTGGTCAGAATCTTTGAAATGTTTGATGTAATGGCTTCTGATATATTAGCCATATATGAGGGCGTCACCCAGAGTCTTAAGATGAGCTTTGAGTTGGAGTAGTATAGGTTCATAGGTCAACACTAGAATGTTGATCCAGAGGAACATTAGCATTCTGACCACAATTACTAAAATGATAGGTTTCCAGTGCCATGAGTAGTTACTACCCTTTTACTGAGTGCTTGAGGGGCTAAACTAGGACTGTATTTATGATTTCCCAGCTACTCATACAGGTTACACTCATAGAGGGTCAGGGTACTACTTTACTTTACTTCCAAAGGAACAAAACCAAGTCCAGGAGGATGAGGTGCCGAAAACAAAACCAATAAACAGGAAAAAAGCACCAGCAAGCCGTAACCACCTTAAAACATTTAATGTGTTCCACAGCAAGTAAAGCACAACACAGCACACAATGATAACACTGAAACTACTACCAATTCATTTTCATCTCCAACTTCATCAGAAAAATGCTGACAATCCAAACCCCTCCCCATTTATACCTTTGCACACTGCCAAAATTTAAAATCATATGACACTGAATTCAATTTTAACCCTTTCCTAAACATACCTTAAAAACAAGCATAATAAATACAAGCATAATAAATACAACTTTCCCCTGTTTAAAACACTTTTAAATATCTAAAAACACACAAAGAACTTTTGCTGGATGGGCAAAGTGTTGCGAGTGAAGGTTTGTGAAGGAAAAGTGTGTGGAATCCCCCTGTGCACCCTTAGCTTAAAAATTTAGAGAATATTTTGGAAATGGAACTTAGAGAAAAACTTTCTGTTAATAAGGTTAATTTTAACCTGACATCTAAAGAAAAAACACTTTTAGATTCCATTAGGAAGAACAAGTATGTGAGGGTGATGAAACTGGACAAGGGTGGGGGCACGATGCTCATGGATGTTATTATATACAAAAGTAAGATGATGGATATTTTGTTAGACAACAACAATTATGTGAATGTCTCTATTAATGAGGTGCATATTGCATACAAAAAGGTTTACATAGCATTCAATGATTTGGTATTGGAGGTTTGTATAGATATAGAGACGTTCAGATTCTTACACAACAAGGAACCAATAGTACCATCTATCTTTGGGATTCTGAAGGTCCACAAAGATGTACAAGATCTCCCCTTGAGGCCCACTGTAGCTGCTAGTCAGTCTGTCACTGCACCCATTGCTAAATATTTAGATCACAGGTTAAAGAACCTGTCTGTGGGTGCATCTAATGTGCTGAAGGACTCATGGGATTTTTTTAAAAAGTGTTAAGGACAAACAGATAACCAAAGAAGTCATTTTTATTTCTATTGTTGTGGTGGGCCTTTTCACTTCTATTCTCCATAGAGCTGGCTTAGACTTTTTTGAAGAGATTCTAATTAATGTAAATAATTTTCCTGAAAAAGTGATTTATGTTTTTACTGTCTTAATGGAATTGGTATTAAACAACAATTTTCTCTATTTTGAAGGGGAATTTTTTCGACAGTTAAAGGGAGTTGCCATGGGGGCCATGTGTGCCCCCACTTATGCAAGCCTAGTGATGACTTGGTGGGAGCAAACATATGTGTTTAATTGTTGGGCACTATACAAACATTTCCTTGATGATATCTGTATATTTTGGACAGACAGTGAGGAGAAATTTATAAACTTCTTTGAATACATTTCCAGCAGTACTGATTTTTTAGATTCACATTTAAGATAGGTTATGACAGTATTGACTTTTTAGATGTCCATATTAGGAAGCATAGTAATGGGTTTGAATCAAAAGTATACAGGAAGGAGACATATTGTAATTAATTTCTGCACTTTTCTAGTGCCCACCCATACTTCCAAAAGAAAGGAATAGTGAATGGTCAATATGTACATGGTAGTCGAATGATCTCTGATGACAATGATTTCTTGGATGAGTGTGACCTACTAAAATGTATGTTTTTAGAAAGAGGATACCCAGAAACCTTGATTAAGGAAATCCAGGAAGAAGTATTGCAACATAGGACGGACAGATTTACACCAATTTTACATTCCGGTGATACAGTATAAAAGAAAGGGTAATGAGCAATGGGGACAGTGACTCCTATGAGAATGCCTTTATTGTGGATTTTAGTGGTGATGCGCAGGTCATTAGAGACATTGTCCAGCGGGAATGGAACAGATTTTCCAAGCTCTATGATTTGAATTTAAAATTTGATGTTCCACTAAAATTCATCTTCAGAAAAGGTAGATTGTGTTAAGGACCTTATGGAAAACAAACTTGGGGGAAACTAATTAGAAAAGTGGGTACCTTCAAGTGTGGAGCATGCCAACAATGCCCTTTTATAGCTGATACTTCTGAAATTACTGTCAGTAATAGGAATAGACACATTACCTCTAAATCCTATTTTAATTGTGAAAGTAAGGGACTTGTTTACATTGCAACCTGTAAGAAATGTAAAGTGTTTTACATAGGTAAGACGGAAAGGTGTTTAAAGAAAAGAATATATGAACACCTTTACGACATTAGGAGGGGTAACAACGGAAACACATTATACAAACACACTTTGAGCTGTGAAGGTGCTTCTTACACTTTTTTTGTATTAGATGAAGTGGTAATGGATTGTAGGGCTGGTTCTTTGGTGACCATGTTGTAATATAGAGAGCTTTACTAGCAACTGGTATTAGAAGCCAATAGTTGGCCAGGTTTGAATGATATGGTCTCCATAGCCCCAGTTTTAAAATTAAGAGCAGCGAAGTTATGAATTTCACACACGTGGTTTGAAATATTGTTCAACAAGATTGATTTTACTTGCTTTTTTTACATTCATTTATTCATTTTTAACATGCATTAATTTTTTTATATCCATCTGCTTATTTACTACAGGTTTTGAATGTGTGTTTTTAGATATTTAAAAGTGTTTTAAACAGGGGAAAGATGTATTTATTATGCTTGTTTTTAAGGTATGTTTAGGAAAGGGTTAAAATTGAATTCAGTGTCATATGATTTTAAGTTTTGGAAATGTGCAAAGGTATAAATGTTGAGGGGTTTGGATTGTCACCATTTTTCTGATGAAGTTGGAGACGAAAACAAACTGGTAGTAGTTTCAGCGTTATCATTGTGTGCTGTGTTGTACTTTGCTTGCTGTGGAACACATTAAATGTTTTAAGGTAGTTACGGCTTGCTGGTGCTTTTTTCCTGTTTATTACTTCCAAAGGAAGTTTATTCCATAAAATATGGATTCTCTGGGATACACAGCTATCTCATCAACAAGTACTATTTATGTTCTGGTGGAGTTTAAGATCTCTTAAATGAATGTTGAGGGTGTAATTGGATATTTAGGAGGTCTAATAATACTGAGTTCCTCGAAGCTTTGTAGACTATATGGAGATCACCTCTCAAGAATTTGTATGTATGAAACAGAAAAGTGAAAAAGCACTTTATGGTTGTCTGATGAGTTTAATGAAGTTATGACTTTGATTGACTTACAGTTAAAATGCTGCAGTCTCTAAAGCTTGGATATATGCTTAGCCAAGTACATACCAAAGAGGCCATCATACTCAATTACGGGCCTAATGAGGTAGGAGTAAAGAGGAATGATAACTTCCTTATATCTAGAGGAAATATCCCTGGTAATTAGTCTGGCAAGGTAAAAGAATTAAATAACAACAGTGGATACATGATAAAAGATACCGTATTGTAAATGAAAGTGCCCAAGTCCCTAATAGCTAAGTCAACTGTCAGTGGGGTGCCATCTATGTGGTATTCATATGGGTGCCCTATTTTGCCTAAGGTCATATATATATATATATATATATATATATATATATATATATATATATATATATATATATAGGTCTACCTGATTTAACCGAAAGCTTCAAACACCGACAATGAGAACACCGACACCAGAAGATCGACAACGGAGAAGACCAACAGTTGAAAATCCTGACGCTGAGAACACCGACATGTTAAGGCAAGTGTGCAGAAGGGACGGACATTAGGGTCAGGGTGCGGGTAAGGTAAGTGTGTGATAGTGACGGACATCAGGGCTAGAGTGCATGTCAGGTAAGTGTGCAATAGTGACAGACTTAAGGGTTAGGGGCGGATTAAGTGAGTTAGGGTTAGGGTGCAGGTAAGGTAAGTGTGCGATAGTGACGGACCTTAGGGTTAGGGTTTGGGTTAAGGTTAGTGCATAGATAGTTGTGTATGTAAGATTCAATGTAGGTTTGTAAGGTGTCTGGTGTGCTTGTGTTGTGTGTTTGTTTTTCGGAAAAGGTATTTGTTTTGTTGATTGTCGGGATTGTGGTTTGTCGGGCATGTGAAGTTTCGTGTTTTTGAAAATTCGGTTTTGTGGTGTCAGTTATTTCATTGTCTGTGTTTTGGCGTGTCGGCATTATCAGGTAGACCCATACATATATATATATATATATATATATGTGTATACTGTATTTCTTGGTGTTAAGTTTTAGGCCATGGTCCAGACACCATTCATTGGTGTGTGTTAGTCCCTTCTGAAACACCTACAAGTCAGACGGAGAGTTAATGACAGATTTAAATTTGTGATCATCTGAAAACGTGGTCATCCACAAGCCCTTGATGTCAGCCTTGACATCAGAGAATTAAAACCAAAGGTAAGTGGTTCTAGGACTGGTCTTTGGGTACAAAGCTAGTAACTGTGCTTTTTTGAAGAAAGCATGCCTCCCACACTAATAGATTGGGTTTTGTCAGTTAGCCAGTTGCATATCCCATGGGTGACATTCTGCTTTACATTTAGTTTGATAATGCCAGCATGTAGGATGGTATGAAAGGCTGTGTGTAGGTCCAGGTAGGTAGTGGTGAACCAGTTTTGCTCAAGTCTAATGCATCAGTGACACGTTCAAAGAAGCCCAACAGATTTAGGAGGCAGGATCAGCCTTTAAAAAACCCAAACTGGCTTGGGTTCAGGGCTTGCAGACTGCCTATACCCTTGTTAATAAGTTCTATAATGATGCATTTCCATGATTTACAGATAAGGTAGGTGAGTCTTATAGGTCTGTAGTTAACTGAAGGAGTAGAGGATCTACCCTTGTGCAGGTGGATGATTTCTTATTTCTTCATTCTTCAGCTCCAGTGGAGAGGCTAAGGTTGAATAGATTTACTATCAAGTCTTCCAAACAGTGTCTGTTGTAGACAAGAAGACAGCTTAGCATGTTATAAGTACTCCTCAAGCAAGTATTTTTGGACTTTACATACATTCTGGGCCTGATTTGAGGTGATCAGAGGGGGTGGTGTGTGTACTAATAAGTTGAAGAAGTTAATGGAAGATAAGTGTGTAATGTTAGAGTTGAATTTGTCTGCTAATATGTAGGCTATGACCTCAGAACAAGTGTTTTTATGCTTTATTAGCATTGAGTATTACTGGGCATTATATCTAAGGTTTTAGACATAGTTAAAGAAGGCTTTGTGGTTGCCCTTAACAGAGACAGCAATTCTCAAGTCTTACTTACTTTTGGACGATTTGACTTTGTCTCTGAGTCCTTTGTTGATCTTTCTCAGCTCATCAATAGATGATGTGGCATTAGGTTGGCTTTTACAGTCTATGAATTTCTTCCTTTTATTGTATAGTTTGTTTATAGCAAGATTCTATCATTTTGCCATTCTATTTGTGTTTTACAGTGATGGATGTCATGGAAGCATACAAGATGGGATCATTGAGGTGAGGAGGGCACTTAAATTTCTTCAGGTCATCAATTAGCTGGATTAGATTTGGCTTAGTGTAGGCTCTAGAGGCAGAGGGGCTATGTGGTAGGTTCAGGTTTTACCCACATGGTAAGTGTTACTGAACAGTGGTCAGATTTGACCAGTGACCTAAGTGTCAAGGAAATGGTGGCAATACTGGTGAGAACCAGGTCTAATATTCTTGAACCTCTAGTTGGGACTTGAACCTGTTGTCCTAGGTAGCTAGCATTAATAAAATCCAAGAAACTTTGTATATATTTATTTTCGGTGGTGTAGGTTTCCCATTTAATGAAGGGATAGTTAAAGTCTCCCAAGAGGATAGTGTTAGGCTCAGTAGGGAGGGATGTCAGTTTGTTTACATATGCCTCATGGGCAGCAGGTGACAAGGAGTGAGTATGGTAGCCGGCTATGATAGGGTATGGAGTTATATTTATTAGAAAAATAATATAGAGAAATTCAGGGTCATTATCCTGGTACAATTTTCAGGAAGTGAGGTGGTTTCTTTGGAATACAGACACATTCCCTCAAATAATACCATGATTTTCCATGCTGGATCTGAAAGAGTGATAGTAGCATTGAAACCTTGCACTGTGGGGAAGTTCTGTCTGTTCTTAGCTCAAGTGAGACACATGGATGTCCCCCTAACCAGGGTGGACAAGGACAAAGTCGCTATCAGTTGCCTGTATGGTGCCAAGATTCATCAGATCATGCATGCAGTTAGGTTTCTCAGCAACAAGTGCCATTATGACTCTGTCACAGTTCATGTTGGTGTGAATGACCTGAGACATACCTCACTAGACTGTATGAAGAGAGACATGATTGAGCTCACTGAGTCTGTGTCCCAGGAGGTATGTCCCCAGCCGTGAGCAGCATCCTACCATCACCCAGAATGATGCTGCAGTATAAACAAAAAAAGATTGATTTCAATAATTGGCTTAGTTTTTGTGTCAGCCAGTTTCTGTCAGCCTGAGAGGCCATGGTTAACAAACCTCACTGCTTTTCCAGAGATGGTTTACACCTGGCACCACAAGGCTTTTGGCTGCTGGGAAAGGCTCTTGCTTCCACCATAAGTACCTTTTATAGGCAAGGTCTTGAAAACAAACCTTACCGACATTAAATCTGCCATTCATAACAAAATAAGGGTCATGCTGCCAGGAACTTAAACCAGAAACTGCATACCCTGGAAGCACTGCTATCACTGGAAGATGTAGATGTCTGTGCAGTCACAGAAACCTGGTTCAAGGCCTCATTGAGTACCCTATCCTTGCAAGGCTACAGTGCCTTCCACACCTTCAGACCATAAAACGAGCATGTGAGAACCAAAGGAGGGAGTATTTCTATCTATATTAGAAATAAATTCACCTCCCATCTAGTTAGACTGGGCAAGTTCATAAAGTTACTCCAAGTTCAGGTTACTGTGGGTAAGACCCCCATTCAAGTTATAGCCAGTTACAGATCCCCTGCCTTGGTTCATGATGTGCATGAAGCCTACTTGACCAAATTGGAGTCAATCCAAATATTTCCAAACACTCTGGTTATGGGGGATTTCAATTATCCCACCATCAACTGGGAAACCTATGCTAGCCCTAACCAGCTAGTGCAAAAGTTCCTTGACTTTGTTAACTCAAATGCCCTGGAACAAAGTGTTCATACCCTGATAAGAGGAACAAACATAGTAGATCCGGTTCCTCACTAACATGTCAAACAGATGCATTGCCGCAATTGTTGGGCCCTCATTAGTTAAGTCTGACCACAAATCAGTCACCTTCGAGCTGGCACTAATACCAAACTCACAAAGGGCAAGATCAGACTAAAAAAGGCACTAAGGCAAACTATACCCTCTTAGGTTAAAGTATAAATGCATTTCAAACCCCACCCCAGCTGAAAGTGGTAAGTATGCCAAAACTCACACTAAAGCCCTGTACAATCACTTGCATAAGTGTATAGACTCCGCTGTACCAGAAAGAATAAAAGCCAGAGCCTCAAGTAAAAAACAAGTGGCCATGGTCGACATCCAGCAGCAGCAAACTTTACAATAAATACAAAAAGTTTCTGTCCTAGAAAACAAAGGCGAGGCCCCAAGAATGGAAAAGCATCCTCCTCAGCCTCAACAGGCAAATAAAGACAACTTGTCGAATCCTCCAAGGGCTTTTTTGAGCAAAACTTAGCAAGCACAACCAAGGATAACAATTAAGGCCTTTTACAGTTACGTACATAGCCTAAAAGGTAGGACTTAAGCATGTGCAGAACTAGTGACTAACGGTATCACAAACATACACTGACCCAACAAAAATAGTAAAACTGCTAGCAATTAGGGTTGGTGAAAATTTCACTCCCTTATCCCTTCCAAACTTATCACAAACCTTCCCACAAACTTCCCCCACCCTACATATCTGAAGAGCAGGTCATTAAAGCCTTATCCAAGACAAAAAATACAACCTCTATGGGACCAGACGGCATCCCAGTCTGTGGTCTAAACAGGCTAAAACATGAACTAGCATCACCATTAAGTACCCTTTTCAATTATAGCCTAATCACAGGCTTTGTTCCCACAGAATGGAGAACAGCAACAGCTATTCCCCTCCACAAAGGTGGCCTAGCAACAGACCTGGGGGAATTACAGACCTATAAGCCTGACCAGCCTCATCTGTAAGGCCATGGAACACATCATTATGGATTTCATAAATAAAAACATAGGTGACCCCAAACCCTGGATCCAACCCAATTCATCAAGGGCAGATCCTGCCTTTTAAATCTGGTGGATTTCTTCAAAACCAGTGCCATTGATGATGGCAAATCTGTGCATGCCGCATACCTCGACTTGGCAAAGGCTTTCCACACAGTCCCACACTCGGGCATTACCGATAAAACTTAGCAAACTGAATATAACTGCTTTTGTTGTAAGATCGGTTGCCAACTGGTTCACAAACCAGACACATACTATCAAAATGGGTGACTCCGCATCAACCACCAGACATTTTACCAGTGGGATGCCACGGGGTTCAGTGCTGGGCCCCCTACTGTTTGGTATAAACTTCTCAGAAGTTCAGGTCAAAAGTAAAGGGTTGTGGCTGACCAAGTCTGCGGATGGCTGCAAACTAGTTGCAATTACTGAATCTCCAAATTATATCAGTATACTCCAGGAGGGTCTTATGCAGATCAACACATGGTATCTTAGTCACGGTCTCAATCTAAATGCAGAAAAATGTGTCATCATTCCCTTCAGCAAAAATCAATGTCCCTTCACACTATAAAAAAAACAACAATTCCCTAAGTACTCATAAAATGGCATGGGATCTGGGATCACAAGCTGACTGTTACCTTAACTTCAACCACCATGTGTCTACTATAGTAAGAAAGGCTTTCTACGTAGCGCACTTGATTAGTAAAGGCATCACCATGAGAGCAAATAAGATTATAGCCCCTCCATACTCAACACTAATCTGGTCCATAATTGAGTATAATGCCCCATTCGGCATGTACTTTACAAAGCACCTGTAGCAAGTGGAGAGTCCTCAGAGGTGTCTAACAAAGATGATCAAGGGACTCCAGCATGTACCTTACACAGACTGACTAAAGTCCATGTCTCTGTACTCTGTATAATATATACTTCTTAGGGGAGACTTATGCCTGGCTTACAGAGCAATCTCAGACCCAAACCTAATGAACTTGCTGCATATCCATAAATCAAAAGGGACTAGAGCTACCCATTCCAGGCACCTAAATATGGCCTGTGAATTAAACAGGACATGCTAGAAGGACAGATTTGTCTCCCAGCGACTGCCGCATCTTTGGAATGGGCCACCAATTCATTTGAAACAGAGCACCTCTATGATACTGTTCAAGAGGAACCTGGACGAGTGGATGGGGTACCATAAATTCTTACTGGTTTAGCACCACAACCCTATTGGACATGGGCAGTCATTACTAAATGCAATCCTGGGTACTGACTAGCATATCTATGGATCTATGGTTTTACATTGGGATGAAACGGCTAGGCTTGAAATAACCTCTGTGCAATGACCTAGTAAACAGCCATGATTCTTTGATCCTATGTTTCAGTAACTATGGAGGTATCTATATCTCAATAATTATGAATGCCTGTAAGGAGTGCAACTTCATGTTTAAGCTTCTAACATTGGAGGGCATTTGACACAAAGGCCTAAGAGCTATAGATCCTCTGGTACATGGTTTGATTCCCTGAGGCTTCATTTACCTACTGTTATGATCTTGAGCAAGTCACTTAATCAAGTGTTGCTCCTGGGTTGCCATGAAAAGGAGTTGTGTGTCCAGTGGGGTTACCTGGTTAAATTATTATTATTATTATTATTATTATTATTATTATTATTATTATTATTATTATTTAGTATTACTTTTATATAGTTTTGTTTTTGATTAACTATACATGTAATTTCAACAGTCTGTCCTTCCCTAAAAAAGGCATTGTGGGGGAAGAAAAGGTCCTGGCCTGAGGATAGAGGTATTTAATGAGGAGCTGGGGTGGGGGGAGCAGTAGCAGAAAGGGAGTATAGTACAGCTTATTTACCTGTAGATATTTTGGTTATATGGGCAGGGATTCAAGGTTTTCTTGTCTTTGACAAGCCAGTGGAAAGCATACCTCTCAACTTCTTTGCTCAAGATATCTGGACAAAGACAAAAATAATAAGCTTTTTTTTTAACATTGAGGAAGCAGTGGAAAGCATAACTCTAAACTTCGAGATCAAAAAGTCTAAGCAAAGACAAAATAATGGGAGGAGGGAACAGCCCAAAATCAGAAACAAATTTTATTTAAATAACCCGGTAATACACTCAGAAAGTTAATAGAAAAATAGGCTTTGTATCAACATGCATTATGCCACGGTGGTGCAGCGGTAGAGTTGTTGCCTCACAGCAAGAGGTTCTCCCGTTTGATTCTCCACTGGAGTGCAGGGAGTGCCTTCTATGTGGAGTCTGCATGTCCTCCCCGCGGTTGGGTGGGCATTCGAAAGACATGCGTAAATGAGTGTGCCTTCGTTGAAGGTTAAATGTCGAGCTGGCACCTTGGCATTCGTCAAAATCTACTGCCAGTCATTAGCAGACCAGAGTTCCACTGTGGCGACCCCTAACTGGGAAAAGCCGAAAGACAACAGCAACAAGAATATGGCACTATAATATTTGGCTGACCAACTGTAACCTTTTATGATTTGCCAGAAAATCAAAAATTGTACTATGAGACAGGGCATAAATATGAGGCAATATCAAGGATATTTTACAAAATCAGGAACAGATGAGAGGTATGATTTTTACATCTAATGGGATGGAATGAAATAGAAAGCAAGCAGGGCATTAGTAAATGAATTGGTAATGGAGGTAAAAGCAGCATTATAGCTGGTGGTGTTTGTTTTTTTTCCTCAGCCGGCAATAGCAGGGAATAATGGAAAGGGATGCTGGAAATAGCAAGAATCCATTTTGTGACACAGTTGTGGCATATATAGCTCTACCTTCAGAAAAAGGAAGGAGTCCTGTGGAAGGGAGGTTGTAATAACTGACTGATGAAGCCTAAGTTGGACAGCTGGTGAACAGCAGAAAGAGAGAGAGAGAGAGAGTTGTCCCAGATAAGAGATGCAAGGAAAATAGAGGAAGAATAGTAAAGTTCTACAGGAAGTTGCAGGAGCTGAGAACCCCATAAAGTGGCAAACAGCTGACAATGTAATTGCTCCAGGGTTCAAGTAGGCTATAATATTTCTGTGAAAAGTAGGGGAGTGGGGAGAATTGTGGAATGGGAGGTAACACAGCTACATAATAGGAGTTATACAGTGGATGTAAGGGAGGATAATATGATCTAATGGGAGGTTTGGCAAGTTATGTTTGCTTCTTATTTTGTGTATGTGGCCATATATAAACCTGCATAATGTACTGCAAAGATTAATGTTACTAGTAAACATATACTGCAGTTCAGACGAAAGGGCCAAGGCAGTAGAGATGGGCACAGTAGTGTGGAACTGATGATGCTGTATGAAGGCAGTACAATGGCATGGCTGTTGCAGCAGATGAGAGGTCATGGGTAGGAGTGAATATTTTTCAGGAAGGGAAGCTTAGATTAACTGACATAGGTAAACTGAGATACAACTTGAATACATTAGGTTAAAGTTCAGGAGAAGATAGTAGTGATATTTTTTGTAGGATGTTGAACAACATGCTAAAGATTAAGGACAGGTTATTTATCTTAGGAGAGATAAGACTGGTGAAGGCCTCATTATACAGGACAAACAAAGATGATGGTAGAGTGGCCAGGTTTGTGTAAGAGAGAGCTAAGGCCCTGAATATGACATAGGCAACCCAGTTTAAATCAATAGCCCTTGAAATGGTTTTGTTGGCAAGGAGCATGGAGAGTGGCAAAGCTATTCCTGTTTGCCTTCCACAAGGTGGGCAGTGAAGGGTGATGTACTAGAAATGTTGTTTGTAGACTGTTACAGACCAGAAGATCAGGAGGTCAGCATGTGAATGGGACGTGTTGGATGTGTAATCATTTTAGGGCAGGTAGGGCACTCAGATCACCCCTTGTGGAGCACAGAGGTTTAGGTGGAGGAACTAGCAAACCTAGTGCATAGGTCTTCCTCATGTGTGCACACACACACACACACACACACACACACACACACACACACACACACACACACACACACACACACACACACACACACACACACACACACACACACACACACACACACACACACACACACACACACACACACACACACACACACACACACACACACACACACACACACACACACACACACACACACACACACACACTCCTGTACACTAGCAGGGCACACCATGATGACTATTTCCTTAGTCGTTCCCCACTGAAGATGAAGACATATCCAAAAGATGAAGAGGCCCAAGACATATAGGTTCATAGGAGATTACTAGGCTAATGGCCCAAGATCTCTTGCAAGCCTAGCCATATTTAACCCATGTTTCCCAATTTTCAATAGCTAAATGAACAAAGTTCACAAAGATATGAGACTATGCTATGGTATCTAATACCGTCTGCCTCTGTCCATAAGGGAGATGGGTTTAAGGTTGCCACCTTTTCAAATGGCCAAAGTGGGACATTTTCAGTACAAACATCAGATTTTACAGGCTGACACATACCCATGGTCAGTACAAAGGATAGAACTTAACTTTTTTGCCTAAATAAAAGCTTATTCTTGTAGCATTTTAGTTGCTTATTCTGTTTCTTATAACATTTAGGTATTTTAGATACAGAATAACTCTTTTATGCAACTATTACATAAAATATAGGAAAGAATTTTGTCCTAAAATCTCAGGACATTTGCCATTTTTAAATTTTTTTGTCAGGACACAACTGCCCAAAGAGGGACTGTCCCTCGCAAAGTGGGACAAGTGATAACCCTAGATGGGTTCCATCCCAGGAGTAAATTTATGATTATCGATCCATTGATCTAGTTTGTGCTTGAAGAGGATCAGAGAAGGCCTTTGCTTCACATGAACGGGGAGCTTGTTCCAGAGATGGGGTAGTCTCTGAGAGATGTATCTATCTCTCCAACATGATTTATTCATGTCAGAAGCTAGGTTAATATCATTCGAATGAGTGACTCCTGTGCAATTTGATTTATGAATGTGTAACATTTCCATCAGGGCTGAATTGGAGACTGCCCTACAGGCCAGACAGAGATTGCATCTTAGTAGTCTGCCGGAGACAGAATACAGAGATAGGGCTTTGAATCTTCCTGTGCACGACTTGATTTTTATCTCCTGTATCTTCCTGGTGAGAAATTTTTGGGTTTGCTCCAGCAGATGCAGATGTCTGGTGAGGTACATGCAAAACAGTGCATTACACTCAATTACTGGTATGATGAGTGCTGAGTACAGTGGGATTATAATGTCCTTTGATCTGGATGCCTTGCCCTTACTTATGAATTGTGTCACATAGAAGGACTATCTCACCACTGTGGACACATGGTGGTCGAAGTTCAGATTATTATCAAAATGAGCATTCAGATCACGCACCACTGGGTCTACTCTTGGGGGGTGGTGTCTATATTGTAATTAGCTGTGGTATTTGCTTTTTCAAAGGGAATAATTGTGCAGTTTTTGCATTTAGATTAAAACCATGGATCTGGCACCAACCATTTCTGTGCATTAATATTTTCTGCAGTATATTGGTATCATTCAGAGATTCAGTAATTGACTCCAATTTACAGTCTTCTGTGAATGTGGGCAGTCAAACGCTGCATACGTTTGCCTTGACTTGGCTGCTGGTGACTGGCCTTTTGCTAGAGATGAATTTGCACACTTTGACAGTATGTATCCTGACGGTGAGTCATTTGGCTACTTGCCTGATGATGTAGGGATTTATGCTCAGTTGAGAGAGTTTTTCTATAATACCTGAGTGGGGAAATGTGTCAAATGCCTTTGCTTGGTCAAGGTAGGTGGTAAGCACAATCTTTCCTTCATCTGTGGCCTTGGTGATCATTTCAAAGATGTCAACCAGTTTTAACAGACATGATTTACACTTAATGAATTTGAACTGGGTTGGGTCCAGAGTCTGGAGATTACCTATGTTCTTGTGGATAAGGTCCATAATGAGTCTTTCCATGGCCTTACAGATGAAGATAGTCAGGATTATGGGTCTATAATTCTCTGGGTCAGCTGATATCCCTCCTTTGTGAGAGAGATAACTGTTGCTGTCTTCCATTCTGCCAGAACATAGCCTGTCTGGAGGTTGTGGTTAAAGAGTGATCCAAGTGAGCCCACTACTTCATGTTATTAGTTATTTGAAAGGCAACCTGGGATGTTGACAGGGCCCATTGATGCTGTGTTTCTAGCCTTAGAAAGTGCAGAGATGACCTGCTCTCTTGAGATAATAGGCTGAGGAATGGTGGCAAGTACACTTTGAGGGATGATTGGTGGGGACAGAGGGATGAAGTTTAATTCATATCTGTCAGATGTCAGGCTGACTGTTTCTTCTGGTTGAGTATGGGTGGTACCATCCACAACTAGGTCTGTGCATAGTTTAGTATTCCCCTTAAGATTCTGAATGTAGTTAAAAAATGCTTTGTGGTTTTCCTTGGCTAGTCATGCTATTTTTGCTTCATAATTTGCTTTTGAGAACTTGATTAAATCTCTGATGTGTTTGTTTAGACTAGTGAAGGATTTCTTCTTTTGCTAAGCCTGTTCCCAGTTATTTTTGAACATTAGTTTATTTCTGTTGTTGTACAGCCTGTTTATATGAGGATCCACCAGGGTGGCTTGCTTTTCTGGCAAGACCTCGGTTTAATCTGGTCTGGTACTACCAATTCTATACAACTGCTTAAGTGACTATACAGGACTTTGGTGTACACTCTGCATAGGTTTCTTTGTTTTTCTGGGCTCAGGAGAGCTTTGAAATTTCTAATGCTATTGCTTAATAGGAGGTAATTTGTCTTGGAGAAATGCTTTAGCAGTTTTGAGTTTGATGGGGTATATGGCCTTATATTTATTTCAAAGAAGACTTTTGTAGTCTGATCTTACCAATGAGGACACTACACAGTGGGGGGGGGTGCAATGCTCCCCCATGATAGTGAGTGCTATGTCCAGGATATCTGAGCCCCTAATGGGTCTGCCAACCAGCTGTTCCAGAGCATTTGCATTGACAGAGTCCAAGAAACTCTGAGCCCGCATGCTAGTGGTCATTTATGTTCCCCAGTCAATGGCAGGATAGTTAAAATCACCCATGAGTAAGGTATTGGGCTGCATGATGAGTGACTCCAGTAATTCCAGGTACATGATATGTGTTTTTCCTGATTCATGGTGAGGGACCTATAGCTAGCAATGATGTGGTAGAAAATGTTGCCTGTGGTTAACTGGACATGGAGTAGCTTGAGGGAGTTGTACTGTTTGACCAGTCTTCAGGTGTATTATCCTTTATGAAGATGGATACACCTTTTCCTTTGACTCTATCTTGCTCAGTTGGTGGTCTGAGTGTATGGAAGGCATTGTAGCTTTGCACAGTTGAAGTGTTTTCCATGTCTTTGGACCATGCATCAGTGACTGCACAGATGTCCACATTTTCCAAGGTGTGGAGTGCTTAGGGAGTGCAATTACTTGTTTAGACTTCTAGCATTGACCAGCAGTAACGAGCTTATCAAGAGAAGATTTTGTTACATTGAGAGGTTGGTTGCTTTCACACTGCCTAAAAAAGGGACTATAGGGTTTGCTAAAGTATTTGCCAATATCTGATAGCCTACAGGAGACAAGTGCAGACCATCTCCAGCAAAACAGTGTAGCCTGTCAATCAAATCCTGCCAGCCTGACAAACATTGGATACCCATAGACTGACACAAAACATTAAGCCAGCTGTTAAATTCAATCATTTTTTGTTTGTATTGGCATCATCTTTGGTGAAGGTAGAGTACTGTTCAAGGATAGGTGCATACCTGCCTGTAACACATAATCTGAGAGCTCAATCATGTCTCACTTTATATAGTCTAAGGAAATATGCCAGGTCATTCACACCTACATGCACTATGACAGTCATACTGGTACTTATGGCTGAGTGACTTGTGTGCTTGTGTGATCTGATGGATCCTTGCATGTGACAGGTAGCTAACCGTAACCTTCTCCTTATCCAGACTCTTAAAGGAGACATCTGTATGTCATACTATGGAGTCTTCTATGATGAGTGTGTTAGGTTTTGTGGTATTTTGCCTTATGGGCTTGTTTGTTAATACACTGGTGTATGCACTATTATGTATTGTAGTTGTTGCTTGCTTTGTTGTGTGTATATGTGGTTTCTGTAGGCAGCATTTGTGAGGCCTCTGAGTTTTTGGTAAGGTACTAGTGAGTACCACTTTATATGTTGGTTTATATGTCAAATCCTTATTTAGTGTGGGAAGTGATATGTGTGTGCCGATAACATGTTTGGCATTCAATTTGTGTGTATGTGAGAGTCTTGCCTCTATTTTTACAGTATACCTTCATCTTTCATATCTAGTATTTGTTTGTTGCAGGATAAGTGGTTTTCAGTATACATGAGACAATTTCTACATTGCCTCAGGATGCCCGTGTCCTTCAGGCTGGCTACAGAGATGTTAGGAAACTGGCCATTCATGGTGTCAGGTTCGTAGTGTGGGTTTTATCAGGGAAAGGAATGGGTTAATTAGACTGGACTGTGCTGGTAGAACAGAGATGATGAGTGGGAACTATACTTTCTGTAGTCTAAGCTTAACCAGCAGAGCAATGCTGCTCATAGTGCAACTTAGTCACTCCTAGAGCTGCAGGAGGCTGGGTTTGGTTTCAGTGATAAGTTATTCTAGGGAAATTTTATCTTCAAGGCATTTGTGTCTGTACAGGACACTGCTAACTGCAAGACTTATATACACAGGCAAAAAGGAACAGGTTTTACCTAACTACCAATCAGGAAAGCACATAATAAGCCTTCCCCATCAGTCCCCAACTCAGATAAGTTTAGATCAGCACACTTCTACACAAGAATGTAGAAAAAAGCTTTGCAATGTAAAATGGCTGGCTTGGTGCCCAAGTGTAAGAAGGCCACACAATCTGGATACAACAGCCCTGAAACTATCTGGTACAGTGTAATACTTACTTAAAGCAGCAGTAGAGAAGTATATATTTTTTTTGAGCAGCTGGAAAGGAATCTAAGCTGGTAGTGACTAAACCGCACATAATAGGACACTGAGGCCACAACACAATAAAAGAGCTGTGTGTGTATGCATGTGTGTGTGTGTGTGTGTGTGTGTGTGTGTGTGTGTGTGTGACTGTGCATGGATGTAATGTTTGGGAAAATGATGGAAGAGAGTTTGGGGAATTCTCTGTGCATTTGGCATAGAAGAAGAGAAACATGAACAGACTGGTGGTAGACATGTACAGTTGGAGTGGGAACTGAAATTTAGGGGGGAAGAGAGGACTTTAGAATGTCTGAAGGTAAAGTATTGAAGGCATGGGAAGTTGACAGAATGCTATGTATGCTGATACATTCCAGAAAGGGCAGGATCATTGGGATGGGAGGGAGAATAGAGGAAAAGGACCTTTGAAGTGGAGTAGAGAAGCGAGAATGAGGTGAAAGATGGTGATGGAACAGGTAAGCATAACAGCAATTATGGAAGATGGACAGACAAGTGTAACATTTATGCTGGATGGGCAAAAAACTATTTTAGAGTGGCAGATTTATGATCAGAGCAAGGCAGCTGAACCAGCAAGGAGAACAAATATGGCACAGATGGGAGCAGGATCGGAGATATTTTTGAAAAAAAAATATGGGGAGGGAAGAAAGATAACAGAATCAAGGCAAAAGAGAAGTGAGAGATTGAAAATGTAGATGTGGTATAGATCAGCAATATGCAGGGTTGTAGGTGCACACACCACAGGATATCCTGTCACTATTTAAGTGGTTCTGCTAACTGCGGAATAAAATAATGGGGAAAACAGTAATGGACTTAATATAAGATGGGAAGGACAAACACTCAAGAAAGAGCAGCAAGATTGTTGGGGTTAGAAGATGGGGCAGTGGAGGCATGGAATGCAGTTGGTTTACCCATGGATGGAAGTGGTTGACAATAGGCTGGTACATGAGGCAGTGGAAGGGTTCAGTGGAGGTCTACACAGGGAGAGTCTACCTGAAACTATGATAGCTGCAGTGGCCATTTTGCTTCCAAAAGAGGCACAGTCTGATGGACCACTTACTGGTGATAGGCCTTTATCCCTAATTATTGTGGATGCAAACATATTTGATTATTTAACAGCATTTCTAGAGATAGTGATACTGCGGGTGTTAGCTAAGAGGTATGTGGGAGAAGAGGAGCTCTTCAACTCATCACTGTAAGGCAGTGGTAAGTTTTGTACAATATGTACAGAGAAGTAACAAAGGCAGACAGTGTTGTTTATTATACAGTAGGCATTTGACTTAGTGATTTATGCATTTGTGTTACATGTATTAGAGGATAGCAGTTATTGATGAAGGAGGGGCGGCCACTGTGGTGCAGCAGTTAGCGTTGTCACCTCACAGCAAGAGGTTCTCTGGTTCGATCCTTGGCTGGGGTGCCTTCTGTGCGGAGTCTGCATGTCCTCCCCGTGGTCACTTGGGTTTCCTCCAGGTGCTCCGGTTTCCTTCCACATCCCAAAGACATGCTGTAGGTGAATTGGACATTCTAAATTGGCCCTAGGCATGAGTGTGTGCATGTGTGTGCCTTCTGTGGAAGGTTGGGCGCCGGGCTGGCAACTTGACACCATAAAGCTCCACTGCCAATCATGAGCAGACAGGTGATCTACTGTGGTGACCCCTAACTAGGAAAAAGCCAAAAGAAGAAGTTATTGATGGAGGAGTCTTAAATGAGGAAGTAAGAGCCTTATATGAATGGCAAGATTTGGGGAATGATGGGTTATCAACCTGAATGCTTATGGGTAGATGTACAAGGCAATGCTATCCATTCTCACCATTTCTATTGGGATATGTTAGACAGGATGGTAGAAGAGGAGACTGTAGTTTTTATTTGTATTCTGATGAGTGGAGGTTGTTGTTGATTGATGTTTAAGTACACCAAGCAAGGGTACTGGAGATATGTAAGGACATTTGCAGGAAATCTGAAGCTAGAGCTTCATGTAGAAAGCTTCATGGTGACACTGATACTGCAGATGAAAAGAGGAAAGTAAGTACGGATGTGGAAAGGCAGTGATGGGTGCATTATTTAAGGTTTAAGGTTTAGGAGAAATAAAAGTAGAAAATATAAAGCATGGAGGTGGGAACAGTAATATGATAAGTGGTAGGACAGAATGACTGGATCACTGCTGACAGAAAAGTGGTAGCTTAAGGAATGGCATGAGTTATTTATCATGCATATTTAGGACATGATGTGTTTAATAACATTTCAAATGGAAAAAAAGAGAGGAACAGAGGATACTTGAATGCAAAAATATACAGAAGGAGAGATTATAAGATGCTTGGTTGAGGACCTGAGAGAAACATTGGTGTGGTATCAAACAGATGGTTGCCAATTAAAAATATTAGCTCTGCTATTGCAAGTCATACAGTAGCAAAACATAAACTTGAATCTCTACATTAAAATAGCAAGTAGCAAAACTCATTACTGCATTGTTTGAAGTACTTTTTTTCAGAGGGGAGGCCCCCCCTGCACAACAAATATGGGGTCTCTGCCAGTATTCAAACTAACTAAATATTTTAACTTGGAGGATGCTGTACATTCAAGTGGAGAAAATATTCTGAGGTACAACAACATTGGAATTATCATGATTTCCTCCACAACTGCTGTAAAAGTGTTATAATTTGAGGATCACAGTCCTGGTCATCGGATTTACAATTGGTAGCTCAAGGAATGGGTAAAGGAGATGCATGGGTTGGGTCAATATCCTTTATATGAAAAGGGTAGAGTTAGAAACAAGAAGGTTTATGGAAACAAGAATTGGGTTTCATACAGAATCAGTGCAGGTAATCTAAGATGCAGAGGAGGGGAAGATCTAGGAGAAGAGAGGGGACTATACACTGGGCTAAGCCTAGAAAGATGGAAGATAAGGAAAGGTAAGAAGGTGAGGGATATCTTTATGAAGGGTTGAAGGACTTTAAGGTTTTTAAGGAGTTAAGGGAGTATATTAGGCTGGGACTGTAGATAGATTGACTACATGATGTCAACTACTAACTTGTCAAACACAAACCCATTGATGAAAAAACATTGCACATCACCTTCTAAAGCAATTAATAGAATGAGTAAAATATCATCTTTTTTCACATGGTGGTAAGTTGCTTTGCATGCCACATATAGGAAATTCACCCCCCCCCCCCCACACACACACACATGGACACAACACACACACCACCCTCATTTAAATATTAATTCACAGTCCCATAGACAAATGGGGACGAGAACACCCTGTAAGGACAAGTAGGGTAGCTGCTCAAACTATGACTGGACATTCAGCTTTACTGACTGACCTGGAGACTAAGAACAGAATCAGTCAGGAAGAGTGGAAATAGGGCTAAATGGGGATAAGGGGAAAAGGGTAATAGCTGGAGTATAATTTTCTGGGAAGTACTTAATGTTTTGTTGCTGTAAACAATGCATGGTTTGTCTTCCTTTTATGGCCCATGCCATGGATGAAAAGGGTCCTTGGACCATTTCACTTATTCACTTAACAAATGTAAAACAAAAATAAAGGCATGATGCAAGGAGAGCATTAAAAAGTAATAGCTAAACTTGTAAAACTTTAAAAAAAATAAGTTTTACATTCTGGAAAAAGTACTTACTCACCAAAGACAGGGAACATGGGGAAAAATGGAATTCAGGGAATTGTATTGACAGTTGTTATTAATGTAACAATTCCCTGAGTTAAAAGATCATTTTTCTATTGCCAGTGTTTTGAAACTTCAAGTGGACAGGCTGTGAGTGTTTCATTTATTATGTATTTTTTTTATTTTTATCTGTATTTTTATAAGGTTTTTAACTAATACATGTGTATTTACTGCATTGTTTTGAAATGTAACAAGGTTTCTATTGTTCACAAATGATGTGACCTAACTGAAAGTTTTATAAAAGAAAGTGGTTTCAGTTTTTGTGGTAGTTCTGTTGAAGCTCTGGTTCTTTTGGGAAAGAATGTATTTAACTGAGATTTTAGGCATGCCTTGGTCAGCTTTCTTCTTTTTTTACTCATTTTGTGTACACTGACTTAGAGAATAATAATAATTCTAGTAACACCCTCGCACTGCTACAGCCTAGCAGTGAAAGACTATTTATGCATCCCTGATATTTTCTCTGAGTACCCAAAGGAATCACGATCAATGTGGTATGTTTCACTGAAATATTATCAGTCTGCTGTAATGTGATATTATCCCTAAGGTATTACACAGACAAAGAGGTTATTCAGTAAACAGCATAATAAAATACAGTAACTTTCAGCTGGGTAATACTGTAATAACACTACTTTATTCTGACACAACTATACTTTTCATGGAACAACACAAGGAAAAAAATGCAGCAAGGTTTAAACTGCTGTTCATAGGACAGTGTTTGGGGTTCAAATAGTATGAAATGACTCAAAGCTTAATAGCTTATATTATTTAATTGTAAAACCTTATTTTCTTGCGAGGATACACTTAAGAGTATCACAAACCACTCTTGTGTTATTGTCTGACAGTTTAAAAAATGAATGCAATAATGTGAAAAACATTACAAAACAGAAATTTCTTCAATATGTACATGTAATCTAATTTGTTCATAGAATAACACTGCTAAAGCAAAATTTTCATCATACACTCACGTGGAAGAATAATTTATACTTTCTTGCTTGTTTAGATTTCACACATCAGTGGTATAATTACAAATGTTGAAATTCACACTGGATATGCATAGTTCTATTTCAACACTTGAGTAATATTGTCCGGCAAAACATTGACACAGTGATGATTCTGTAGCCTGTTTGCAAAAGTGTACTTTTAGTCACAGCAGTGACAAAATGGACATTCAGGGTCAGAGGTTAAGCTGCTGCAGTTAAATCCTGACATCTTCCCAAAGCTTCCTTTGTATATCCTCTTTACTTCCCCAGACATGCTATTATCCCAGGGTAACTCACGCTTGTCCTTTACTTATTAGTGGCTTATGTGCCATGCTGTCTCATTAAGGAAGACAAATTGGTACTTGTACTCTGAATGTGTGAAAAGCAGGCTGGGAGCTAATTCTGTCTGGCTCCGCACTATGTGATTCCTTTTGCCTGGCCATCAACAAAAAAGCTATTGTAATACCTGATGAAGCCTACTAACCTCAGAAGTTTTTTTTTTTTTTTTTTTTGTAATCTGACATGTCTCCTCTGCCTGTAAAGATATGCACATTTGGTGAAAAGTCCACTGTCATTTTTTGCAGAGAAAACATAGTGAACTATTCAACATTTGTATCTTCCTTTTGATCACGTTAACTAAAAAGTAAATTTCTGCCAGAGACAGCCAACAGAAAAAAAAATCACTGAGAAGTACACTGAATGATATTCCCTTCACAGGTAGAATAATTGTGGAAAGGGTCAGCTGCTCTTAGCAATGTATTTGTTTTCATAACTGACAAAAGATGTCTTTGATGAACAACATGCAAAATACAAAGTTAAATTGCTAGAAATGGAGTTGTCATGCCTGTCTATCTTACAATGAGAAATAGAGTATATACGGTATAAATGACCATGGAAACTCCTCATATATGGCAAGGATACAGTTGCTTCTTTTCTCTAAAGTAGGCACTTGTGAATTAAAAATGGGGTTGATTTCTATAGTTTACCATATTGCATCATATAGAAGTAGCTGAAAATTATTATATTGTGTAATTTAGCACAAAAATCCGTTAAGAGATCTGAGATGCTATGCATGGGAATTTCACATAGAAAATTATTATAGGGTACTTGTAACTTAATTTAACTAAGTCTTTTCACATATCATTTCAATATTTTCAGTCACCGTTCCCATAATAAAGGCAGAGTCACAGCTCAGTCTGAGATGCACATTTCATTTTTTTTCAGAATTCAGATATATGCATTTTTATTTATGCAGAGTGCACATTCATATCCTAAACAATTTTTCAAACTTACCTCAAAACATTATACTTTGCAATTCAGATCACACATATATTTTCTTGGTTACTTTAAATAGACTTGTCAAAAAGGTGTTTTTGGCAAGAGAGGAGAAACACTGACATCTACTACAGGCATTGCTGGGAGATGTATGGAAGAATTAGAAGATTTCCCAAAGTCAGTGTACATGCCTTGAAAAGGCACTGTCAAAGGAAACTAGTTGGATTTGATCCATTTCTGTAGGCATGATCACTAAACAATTAAATGGCTCCGCAGTGACAATGAAAGAGGAGTCAAGGAGAACTGTCTTAACAGTGCTCTGTATACTGGTTTGTCATGGTTAATATAAACTGCTGTAGGTACTGTGCACTACTGTGCTGTCAGAACTGCTGCGTAGTCGGTGCTGTAGGGACTGGATATCAATGTACTATTATGGTTAATCTGTAGGGCTGCTGATGGAACTGAACACTGGCTGATTGGTTGATGTGTAGTGATGTAAGCACAGGATATTGTAGGATTGTCATGGTTGCTGTCTAGTGCTGTAGGTACTCAATATCACTGGACTGTTTGATTAATATGCAGATTTATAGGTACTGGCTATTGTTGGGCTGTCGTAGTTAATGTGTCTTTTCAAAATTTCATCATAAGTGGAAGATAATATTTTTATATGGGCAAACTGAGGTAGTGTCTCCATTTGAACATTTTGAGAAAAAAAGTGTCTTCTAGTTACCGAAGAACCATGCTTTTGACCTTTCCTAGGACATCTTATGACAGGATATCAAAAAGACAACTTTACTCTATAGGTCAGCCTCTGAATCTTGAGGAGCAGTGCTGATTCCATCCTCATAAAGGAATAGTGTCCTGTCTTTGCTCTTGCATTCATATTTGTAGGGTTACAGAGTTCACAGGTATGATTTACATATCTTCTGTTGACCTGAAAAACTATATAGTATCTTGAAATAATTGTGGCAAGAGTTCTGGAGTCCTAAAGTTAATACTGCATGCCATTTGATCCTTCCATTTGTAACAATAAATGCAGATTCCATCTTGGCCATGAAAGAATTAATTGATTCAATGTCCATATGTGGTTATTGGTGGAGTTAGGGATTTTCTCCAGTATGATTATCATGTGTTTATTGGAGCTGAAGGAGATATATGATAGTGTAACATGGAATGTCTTGTTGGAGACACTGCGATAGTATGAGTTCGGTCATTGCTGCATGTCAGTTGCTCCTTATTTTTGTGAAACAATAGTGTCTACATTCCTAGTATTAAGTTGAAGATGTTGTAAGTGGGTGTAGGGCTCCACTAAAGATATTTTTTGCCTCTCCTGCTGTTTGTGATTTTAGGAAAACTTCAATTACACACGAGGCTTGGAGTGCATTTAGTTTGTTGATGTGAGGATTTTATCTTTGTTTCTAGACAATAGTGTCTTCTTGGCCTCAAATGATTTTGATCTTTGGAAGTGGTCTAGTGGTGGGTTTCTAGTGTCTGGATCAAAAATCCGTACCTCAGTTATTTTTCATAAATGAGTGGATTGTTGACAATAAGGGACAGTAAAATAACTACTGTATGCAGAGTGGTTTAAGCATTTTGAAGTTTTGTTCATGAATGCAGGAGAAAGTGTTAAGGGGATTAAACAGTTAGTGGGTGAAGCAGTGTTAGTGCGCCAGGTGAAGCTGGATCTGAATCACAGAAAATATCCCTCAGTTCACTAGTCGGCCTAGTCCTCTCCTCTGGTTACATGCTTTGAATAGTGACTGAAGGATGAGATCTTACCTGTATATATGCATATATATCATATGTATAACTATACATACATATATATATATATATATATATATATATATATATATATATATATATAGCAAAAATTGAAATTGTGTTTTGCTGCAGGGTTGGAGCGCTGTGTGTCTTAGTCTGCTTGAAACAGGAAGGATAGGTCTATTCGAGAAGGATCTTAGAGAAGAAGTACTGCTTCTAAGGTCAGAGGGGGTGGTTGAGTACCTCATGAGAATGTCTCTGTCCTGAAAGATTTTTTTGATGTGTATCAGCTGAGATCCGCACTGACAAGGACCACTGACATACCAGGATACAATGGACAGAGGACAATGTGCCTGCTGATATGTGTAGATGGGGACAGGGAAGCCTTTTATGCTCTATTCAGATTGCTACCACCGCAGCCTGCAGTAGGTGAATAGATGGATGGATAGATGGATGGATGGATGGATGGATGGATGGATGGATGGATGGATGGATGGATGGATGGATGGATTTTTGGATGGATGAATGAACTGATGTTATATATTTAAACAGCAAAAATAATATGAATGTCAAATCTGTACAAAAGCGACATGGTACCTTTAGGTAAGGTCACCCAAAAGATTGTTCAGTACTGCCCACAATGCAAACATCAAAATTCAAAATGTTTATAATCTTCGTCTTAAAGACTAGTAGCTAAGAAAACTCTCACCTGTGTGCAAAGTAAATTGCAAGTTTCTCCAACAGAATGATGTAAGACAGTGCAGGTCTTTGCAAGAAACAATGGAAAGGTAGCACAAAATAAAGCTTTTTACAGACTTATGTCACTGTGTTGCAAACATGCAGATGAAGAGGGTTTATCATAATATGGAATTATACTAAGGGTTATTATGGGATTTATTTCATTTCTGTGGTTTAAGATGCTACTATACTTTATGAAAACAAGACCTGACGTGATAAATGGTGATGCGTTTTTATTAAAATCATTTCAGATACTGCCTTTTTTAGGGTTTTCCCAAATTGCAAAAATCATCTCTAGACAGGAGACATGATAGACATAGTTAGTTCAGAGCCTGTTTGCCAAACCAACTTAGTCCTGATATGAAACAGAATGCATCTAAGTTTTGACTTGCATTTTTTCAACAATGTGCTGTTTGTCACACTGGCTCCATTAAAAGACGTGCTGTCATATGGATATTAAGCAATCACTTTTTACTGTCTGACAAAACTTGCAGTTTTGTGTACTAATGATTGAGACACCAAGATTATTAGACTCCCATTTCCAGTATCTGATTTCCCCTCCCCTGTAAATACTGTATAGACCCATTGCAAGCTTAAATGTGTGATTAAATGCTGCATCCCTACAGAAATGGAGCAGATCGGTCATTGATGGAAGTCTTTCTTTGGTGCTGTCCTACATAATTTTAGTGAAAGGAGTGAATGTATGCATGGTACACCCCTTCACACAGATTGGATATGTGACATTGTCATAACATAATTGGAACTCAGAAGTCCTTCTTATACCATTGTCTCTGGCATATATATGCTTAATTTATACCTAGTACAGCAACTCAAAATTCAATGAAAAGTTTACAATTTAGGAATTAAGAGTTAGGGTCAATTTAAATGAAATACAAAGGATGCACATCAGTAATCCTGAGTAAAATAGATAGTCCCCCAGATTTACTAATCTTCCACGCAGGACTAGCTTAGTCCTGCTGGGAAGTGACCATTTAGGAGCAGGACAGCAGCGTGCCATGCATATTAATAAGGCACGCTGCCTGAGCTCCTAGGCTTACATGGAGGGTGTAAGACTGCAGGGGGTGTGTCTGAGAGCAGAGCTCTCAGAATAAACATGCTCCTGCAATTTAGAACAGCAGAAAGGGGTAAGGAATGAGTGAGACCGCTCATAGGTGTCCGCACATCCCTACCGACAGTCCCCCATGTGTACAACAGCAACAGTGCATATAAATAAAATTAAACTGTTTTTTTTTTTTTTTAATTTGATTAAAGCTAACCGTAGGTGCACGAGTGTGCCCATCCCTTAGCTACGGTTAAAGCAGCTTAATAGGCTGAGGAGGATAACAAGGAAGATATATGCAAATGAAGTAGCATAGCAATAGTGTAGTGGGCAGAGCATTCGCCTTACAAGCAGGCATTCCTGGTGTGAGTCCCACTGCAATACATTCCATTTTCCATGGCAAAGCACGTTATGACCAATAGTTTTGTTGCAAAACCCACTAAATAACATATATTTATGAACTGGAGTACTGCAGGAAATGCACATGTGGTGTCAGTGTCATAATGAATAAGGCACTAGTAAGCAGGTTTAAGCACAAATAAGCAGTAGTAAGCATATTTAAGCACTTGTAAGTGGGTTTAAGTGCGTTTGCGCGGGGGTAAACAATGCCTACACTGGCTAAGCAATTCTAAGGCTAACTCTCTGTAAGCAGATGTAACGGCAGGTTGGCAGTGCTTACTATTGTGCAAACCCACTTACAACTGCTCAAAAGTGCCTTAATCACTCTGTAACCAATGGCCCTTGTTCTGCCCATTAACAAAATAAACAACCATGCAGGTTTCAAACCCAGGACCCTGTACACCATAGTCCCAGTAGTTATCTACCAAGCCATCGTAGAAGTACAAATGAATGAGGTAGTAGTAAACATGTCCTCACCATAGTATAACCAAACTGGAACTGTAAAAGGCATCAGTATACAGTCATATGTGCCATAACCCACTACATAACATAAATATGTGAACTGGAGTACAGCAGTAAGCCCAGAAGTGAGGTGTAATTGTAATAGAGAGTCAAAGTCCCCAATAAAACACAAGAACCCCACAGAGTGTACGTACACACCAATCAGGAATACCAGGCATACATATAAGGTGTAATGAATAATAACACAATGCCAAAAAGGCATTATAATGAAGGTCTAATGTAAGCAATGCTAAGCATTACACAGGCCAGCTTAGGAGGTATAAGCAATGTGTAGACCAGCTAACTCTTTGTGCCCAGTGGTATACCCCTTTAAACAATGCCAACCTTAGGTATGCAGGTTTGCCCATAGTTTAGCCTTTTCAAAACTGGACAGTTATGGAAAAGTGTGGGAAATCAGCCCTACTTAAACCCAAGAGGTGGGAATACAGCTCATAACTGGTTGTAGCTTCCCCTTGCAGGCACTAGGGCAGTAAGGGGAGAAGGAGTGCGCTTCTGGATGCAGCACTGGTGCATCCAGGAGTCCAAGGACATGGCAGGACTCCTAGTTAAAGACCATGCACAGAGACTGCTGCAAGGCCAGTACCAGGGCTCCCAGTATAAGTGGAGGCCTGGGACCGTCTTGCCCACAACCTCACCAGTGCCACTGGTATACCCCAAACTGGTGAGCAGGTCAGACACCACTATGCCGACCTGAAGTGGTGGAAGGGGGATCTCTTGTAAGAGTGGCTCCAAGAGGCTAGAGCATCAGGGGATGTTCCAGACGTGTGTAATTATCCCCCCAGTATGTGTGTAATAAGTGCCAGCTCAGGTATATCATGGATAGGTATGGCTAAATATTCCTCTTATGTCCCCCACAGCTGCAGCGGAGTGAGACGCAAACCAGGAGGCCCACATCTTCTGCCTGGCGCTGTTGCGACACGAGGCAGGTCAGTAATACTCTTGCTTTTACTGTCATAGGAAATAAAAATAAAAGTAGTACTAAATTAATTGCTAGTATAAAACCTGTATTATTCAAGGCAAGTACTGCATACACTATATAATATGGCATGAGGAGTCTCATATTGTTTGTATGGCAGTAAAAGTGTAATATCCTGACAAAACAAATCAAACTGCTGGACTGCATGTGTATATTCTGGTATCATATGGTAATGTAGATTTGCAATCATGTAATAGTACTGTAGTATTAAGCACTGTTACCCACACCATGCACCATAAATTGAATGTGTAGGAATGCCAGTATATGACAGGTGTAATCCCCAGAGGCTATTTAGTACAACTGAGAGACACATAGACAGTAAAAAGGAAAAATGCAGACAACAAAAATCAAATAGCACATGCAGCTGAGATGTGACCTGTCTTTCTTTTTAGCACACACAGCCACGGTTCGAATCCTGCCAGTGGTAGTAGTCTGCATACAGAATTATACCCCACAACTGTACAGCTATGGCCAGAATGTCTGTTAAAGTGACCCATATCTAATGCCTATCAACCTGCCCCCATGGGAAATCAGTGGGTGATCCCAGACATATAGGCAGCAAACAGGAAATACAACTGATTGACACACATCTATGACAACAAACCTGGCACACCAGCAACTCCCCAATACCTTATGTGACTAAGAAGCCACGTATGTCCCATTTACACCCCAACTTGTTAAGCTGTGGTCAGAGTGTGTACAGTAACAAAGTGAGATGTATGTGCATAATAGTAATGTGGAACCTGGTACTGTGTGTGGGAACATTCAGGTAGTGCTAATAAACATAGCAGAACATATATATGGTAGCAGGATAAAGGTTGGTAAGACAAAAATAAGAATAAAATAAATGAAGAAATACCAAACCAACAGGCTAAAATACAGGAACTTTAATAGATGTATCCAAAATTGTGGTAAGCACTTTTACGGTGACCACACCGCTTCATCAGACAACATTAACTAAGAAATACAAGTCTTTTATACAAAGTGTGACCAATAAAAAGCCCTTAATTATGATGTCATCAACAAGTTACAAATTTTTTAAAAGAACACATACTGCAGAAAATTCATATATCATAAAAACAGCTATTAAATGTATGCAAACATATTGCACTTATAAAAATATATATGAAAATAATACATATTATTTATGTCTAAGTTTATGTCCTTTCAGGAAGGGTTTCAGTGAAAAAAAACCCATTTAGACCAGGTGTTTTTTCTGCATTTAACAATAAAATCCTCTTCTGTTCTATAGTTTCAGTGTGTTTTTTAAAATCACCTCCTCTTAAATTAGTGTCTAAAACTTGCAATACAAAGAACCTAAATGTGTGTGTAGTACCATGGATCATAATATGTGCTGCTAAGGCATTACTATCTTTTTTATTCTTTATGTCTCTCTGATGTTCAAGGACCCTACCCTTAAAGGGTCTATTTGTCTTGCCAACATAAAATGCATGACATAGTTGACAGAAAGAAAAATATACAAGGTTACACATTTTGCAGTCAGCATAAAAATCAACATTAATTGTTAATCTTAAAACTAGGTATGTCTATGACAGACAAGTAAGAATAAATTTACAGGCTGAACAACTTCTGCAAGGAAATGTACCAATCCTGTCAGATAATGGGTTACCTTTCTCTAGCATATTGGACTTATAACAAATATGTTGCTTGAGGGGTTTGGTGTTTCTGAAAGAAAAATGTGGAGTACTTCCTATATTGTCTTTTAACTCAGGTACATTATTCAGTATCTTCAAGTTATTCTTTATAATGTCACAGTATTGACTTATATCACTAGAATATTGTAGAGGCACTCTAAAAATATTACTGGTAGAGTCCTGTTGCCATCCTACTGCACGTGTGCTTGTAGTTGATTTAAAATAAGGCCTGCATCTATCTAATCTCTGCTTCCAAGATTCAGAGATGCAGGTATCTATTTTTATTTCTCGATAGCCCCTTTCTAAAAAATAATTTTTCAAAGATTCAAGAGTTTTACTTGCAACTGTATCATCATTACGAAGCCTAAGTATTCTATATACCTGTCCTTTAAGCATATTTCTCATTATATGCCTTGGATGCATACTATTATTGTGTAAAAGTGCATTCCTGCATGTAGGTTTTCTATGTAGGCTGGTATGGACAGAATCAACTGTGCCACCCCTAAACATAAAAAATATCATCAACAAAACGGACATACCAAAGAAGGTGCTCTGCAAATACATTACTGTTTGACAATAAATTATGTTGTTCCCATTGCACCAAAGCTGGCCCAGTTGATGATTTGATCAATTTCATGAGGTATATGCATAGCACCACTTCCTTTCTGAAATTTACATGTGTACACTCTTTTGAACATTTAGAATTTCAAGATGTCAAAATAGACAAAGCATACTTTGATTCTGTCCATACCATATAATGAGAAATAGTATGTAAGAGTGGTACAGGATATGTACGAGGGTAGTGTGACATTGGTGAAGTCTGTGATGGGATTGACGGATGCGTTTAAGGTGGAGGTGGGATTACTTCAAGGTTCAGCTCTGAGCTTTTTCTTATTTGTAATGGTGATGGACAGGTTGACAGACGAGATCAGACAGGAGTCCCCGTGGACTATGATGTTTGCAGATGACATTGTGATCTGCAGTGAGAGTAGAGAACAGGTGGAGGAGACCCTGGAGAGGTGGAGATATGCTCTAGAGAGAAGAGGAATGAAGGTCAGCAGGACTAAGACAGAATATATGTGTCTGAATGAGAGGGAGGATAGAGGAATGGTGAGGATGCAAGGAGTAGAGGTGGTGAAGGAGGATGAGTTTAAATACTTGGGATCAACAGTTCAGAGTAATGGTGAGTGTGGAAGACAGGTGAAGAAGAGAGTACAGGCAGGTTGGAGTGGGTGGAGAAGAGTGTCAGGAGTGATTTGTGACAGACGAGTACCAGTAAGAGTGAAAGGGAAGGTCTACAACAGGGTAGTGAGACCAGCTATGTTATATGGGTTGGAGACAGTGGCATTGACAAAAAGGCAGGACTCAAAGCTTGACGTGGCAGAGTTGATGATGTTAAGATTTGCACTGGGTGTGACAAGGATGGACAGGATTAGGAATAAGTATATTAGAGGGTCAGCCCAGGTTGGAAGGTTTGAAGACAAAGCCAGAGGCAAGATTACGTTGGTTTGGACATGTGCTGAGAGGGGATGCAGAGTATATTGGGAAAAAGAAGCTAAGAATGAAGCTGCCAGGTAACAGGAAAAAAAAGGCCTAAGATAAGGTTTATGGATGTGGTGAGAGAGGACATGCAGGTGGTTGGTGTGACAGAGCAAGATGCAGAGGACAGGAAGAAATGGAAACAGTTGATCTGCTGTGGCGACCCCTGACGGGAGCAGCCGAAAGAAGAAGAAGAAGATGGTCTCGGCCATATGCATTTCGAGATTTCAGCCATTCAGCCTTCTGAAGGGCAACCACGTAAGCAGATATATATATCTATATATATATATGTATGGCCATACATCTGTAGATAGCAATGGTAGATTAGCAGAAATATATATGTCCACATGCACCGCTAATGGGATCGAGATGCCTCAAACAATATATGTCTTGTACGAATTGGCTTACCCCCCCCCAATAGCCAAACATGTCCATCCTGCAATACACTACCAAGTGTTGCAGATCCCATAACCAGGACCTGACACAACGTGGGCAAAAGATGTTAACAGTACTACATCCCATCTGTATGATGTCAGGCTGGTATTGATAACATATCATGCAGTACAGTCTGGCTCCCATAGGAAATGTAGAATGTGGAAGCTATCAACATCCCCAGGATACATATACACAAACACATATATGCAGATACAGATATACATATATATAGATATACATGTGACTACACATACGCATGCACAGATATGTACAGTAAGATAGTTATGTAGTAGGCGCACACAGTATGGTACAGCCACTATGCCTACAGTTAGCACCCTAACAACTGGACACTGGATGAGCCACCCATACAAATGACATTCGGTGCCTGCAACATATACCCACAGAGAGGTCATAGGATACACACAACACATAGGTTTGCAAAAATGGAATACCTTTATTTGTGTACTATTACAGATTTATATGCCATGTCATATAGCTGTTCAGACACTGACATCCATATCAACAGAATAATGCAACTGTGAAACAGTTATACTAATACAGTAGTCTGGAAAGGTCTACAACTGTTGCTGTCCAGGCCAAGCCCTTCAAATCGTACAATAGTAAAAACAGACTGGGCCACAAGATACCACACAATCAACAGTAAGTGATGCAGGCGTATAGTCCAGCAACCTCTATCTACACTCTGTACACAATCACTAGGTGGTAAAGACTTCAGTTGATCAAATGGGATGTAACTGTTACATAACAAGGCATATCTGACACCATCACTGGCACACTGGCAAACAGAACAGTCTGTATGGCAGTAGGCAGTAGGCCTGCAGTAACTCACTTTATGTAAGTAATGTCAAGATAGGTGACATGTATGGTACTGTACATCAAGATACCTTAAGGCAGCTCACCCCTGATACCCCCACATTTTGTAACAGCCTAGGTTATGTATGGTGCATCCTCCCTAGACTCAGTAATACAGAGCCATATACCACTGTTACATACACTCGCCTTTGGAGTGCATATGGGCACACATGTATTGTGTAGGTAAAGCCCACACATATATGGCCCCAGCCCACCGTATGTGTGGGGGATACAACAGCAATGGACTGCTGGCAGGCATGGCAGCATGGTATACGTATATGTGCATATGTATCTCTATCTGTATATGTGTAGACATATACTGCTCTGTATATGTATATATCTGGGTGTGTATATGCATATCTATGTACATATACACACCCATCAATATATGTCAATATGTACATGTCTAATTATCTATATAGATATCTGGATAATCATATGTACGTATATATTCACCATATGTCCTGAACAGGGGGTGTAGCCCTACCTCAGCCCCTATAGTCCCACCTTCAGAGTTCAAGGGGATGTGTGACATGTATAGCAGGTATCTGAGCAGACTATTGCTACTGTAATAGGGATTGTCTTCTCAGATATGGTGTGTGTGGGAGGTCACATCTGCTTTTCCCATGTGCACCATTGACTACTGACAGACATCCTAAGGACATGATATTACAGTACTGCTGCAAGCACATAATGCTCCTGTGGACTACAGCAGAGATATTGGCCAATAGATGTGGGCATTCTGACAAACTCTGTACAGTCCAGAGGTATACAGAGAACCCCTTAGTGCAGAACATGTGGACCAACCCTGACAATATGGTTGTCAACAGCCATGTAGATGGTTATAACACATAACGACTGATATACATTCGCCCCCATAGGTTATGCATTCACACACCCCTGTCTGTCCTGACACATAATAACTGCTAGTACATTGGTGCCATGGCCACTTACTACCCACTAGATATTGACATACATCTGTGCAGCATCTGACTGCTCTGTCTCACATACATGGCTGTTAAGGGAGACCTGGCAGCAGTACATCTGGCAAGTATGTGGACATGACACCTTACTGGGTAAGTACACTAAGCTGCTAGGCATGTAACAAAGCACTGTGCAGGCTACAGGCAGACTGGCTCAACACTGGCCTACATCTTCTATGGGGGAATATACATGTACCTGTATATATAGCAGGCTCTACAGTCATGTCACAGCACAGGGTAAGATACACCTGTGTGAAAGTGCAAAACCACAAACAATGTGAACACAGCCACAGCCGCATATGGTAAGCTAGCATAATATTACAGTATATGGACTATCTGTTCAACACCATCTTCATATGTGCCACTCACACACTTACCCTGCATATACTGGGCCACTACACAATGTGGTCTGATGCCCATCTGTGGTATGGGACATGTGTGTGTATGGCCCTACAAACATGTAAGCCAATACGGTAACATACAGTGGAGCAGCATGTCACATCAGATAGGATGGGACCTAGGAGGATGACATCTACCACAGTCTGTACACAGGCCAAGGTACATATTAACAATACACACACTGTCGACATTCACCATAAGTACACAGACCTCAGTACTGTGCAAACAACCACAGAACATCCAGGTTATGTCATCAACTATAGCCCCTACTGTACATAACATGTGTAGCAGTCTGATATCTCACTGGCTAGTTATCAAATATGATGACACTAATTATGGTGTACAGCACATATGCACCTCTTTATGCATGGCATATGTACAAAGATTGACTGAGTTATGGCTGGAAGCACATACGCAGGGCCAATATTGACATGTTGCTGTGATAACATCATACATTTACTGTTGTAACAGGGTTTGTTGCAACATATGTCCTATGAAGGATATGAAGTCAGTAACTGTCACAGCTTTCACCATCTACAAACTGCCATCCTCACACTACCTTCTGCAGTTCACAGATACATGCTCTGTGGGTAACACAAGAAAGCAAATGCACCACACACTGCCTAGTCTGCAGATGACCCTACAGATGGGAAGTCCTCATAAACATAGAACTGACATGGCAGGTATTAATGCATGTAGCACAGCCATATCCGCACACATCCTGTTAAACCAACATTACTCCAAATGCAGTATAGCAGCACTTACAGTCTGTAATCAGGTCAGGCACACCCCCTCCTGTGTGATGGCCTGTTTCCACATTGTCTGTTCTCAGAGGTAAATCCCCATTCCATCTGACATGCTGTTTGCCAAACAACAGATTGAGTTCCTGCTCACAGTGAATGAAAAGGCCCAACACCAACATGATGCTCCTAGATATTGGAGTGTGTTTCCATACAATTGGCTATGGGAATGTTACAACAGCTGTTCCACATGCAATCAGCTAGAGGAGGGCTGTAATTCCTGCAGAGGCCATCAGCTGCTCATGAGCATTACTTAAAATACACATGCTGCTGACTAAGCAAAGCAAGTGTAGCTCTCCACATCCACCAGTGAGGGAGTGAGAGAGGCAGACAGAGGCAAAGACAAGTCAAGGAGGGGTGGGAGAGTAAAACTTAAGCATGTTTGTGTCACACACCTGCAAGCACAGGGTATCAAACCCATGATAACTACGTAGTGCTATCACAATTCTATGCAGTTATTGGATGCACCACATAGGTTACCTGTTGGGAAGCCCTCAGAACATATATGTGATGGTGAGTGACATCTACAACAGGGATATGGTAGCTATACGGTAGGTGAAGTACATGTGCCTGTCCACATGAACAGATGCCAGTGTTAACACAGTCACACTCTCACAGGGACGCACACACATTGACACACTTGGCAGGGCCAGGATTACAACTCATCACTAGTGAGATTGCCACAACACATTACTGTACATGTATCACATGCACCACATGGGCAATATGGAGGTTATATGGGCAAAGGGTATGGGAAAGTGTCTGACATCAGACATCATGCTTCAATATGCCAATGGGGGTTGTAGTGAGTGTGGATGTGATCATACGCATCATGCATGGGTGCATTTCTGCACGGGTGTGTGGTGATTGACTGTGCCAGATGGCTATACAAGGCTAGGTGATGGGTATATCTTGGCATCAGGTCACATGACAATGGTCTGCATTGTGGTTCAGACCTGTAGCTTATGCATTTGCCCACACAGGTGGGTATTGTAACCACCATCCAGTCACCTGGGTGACTATTGCATGTGGCCAATGCTGTGCATTGCTTGCCATGTATGTGTTCCTTAGTGGATGGTGTCTGGGATGTGCACACCTCCCATAGTCATGTACAGTGACATGTGGAACTGTACCTGGGGTGTCTGGCCCATGTTGTGTACATAGATTTTCATCAGATGTGCCAGTCTTGCCCACCTGTGGGGGAACTGGTAATGGACAGCAGGTTTTCCCTGCACCTACATTGATAGCATGCTAATGGCATTCCCTGGTGTCAGTGGCATCTGTCCATAAAGGACATGTTTTCAGGCATGGTATGTCCTTTGTGGGTCACATGTAATGGCACCACATGTGTTGCAGGTGTCCAGTGGGGAACATAGGGAAGGTGCACTGTCTACATGTATGTGCATTTTGGACAGATGGACAGGGTACCATGCCCTCTGCAGCCCATTGCAATCACTCCATAGTTACTGTCATTGGCCAATATGCAGTGTACTACCCCCAAATTGGCTGCTACCTAGGCATGTTTGTGTGTGTATGTGTGTGTGTGTGTGTGTGTGTGTGTGTGTGTGTGTGTGTGTGTGTGTGTGTGTCTGTGTGTGTGTGTGTGTGTGTGTGTGTGTGTGTGTGTGTGTGTGTGTGTGTGTGTGTGTGTGTGTGTGTGAGACATGGGTTGAGAGTGTGCTCTGGGTAATACTGGGTTTGCTAATTGTGATTGCCTGACCTTGATGTCACATGTATGGGTATGGATTTGCACCCCAGCGTCTCGGCTATTTCACATCTGTTATCCCTGTACTGTGGACATTGTGATACTTACTAGGGCTACCTTATAAGAAATTTGCAAAACCTTCTCCACATTGGGCCCAGGCATCACACACTCACACCCACCTCCACACAGGATATGAGTTACAAGCACACACACCTGTCATGTCTGGGAGTAGAACCTCTACCTAACTAGGTTATTGCACTACAGTACTATGCAGTTATAGTACATGCCACAGAGATTACTGGTGTACTCCTTCCACAAAGGTGTATACCACATTGGATGACATCAGCAGGATTGCCAAAGTAGTGAGTGAGGCTAGGCTAAATGCATTGCTCCCTACACAGACAGTGACACACACACACACAGAACATCCACAGCCGACATATGTAAGTATAGAACTCTTATGAGACATCTGTATTAAACTACAGCATGGAGCTGTTATATAACACACCACAGGGATTACTGGAGAACTCTTTCCCCAAAGGTGTATTTCACAACGAATGACATCAGCAGGATTGCCAAAGTAGGGCATTTGAATTGTACTGAGTTTGACTAGCCTATAATGCATTGTTCTCTACACAGACATTGAAACACACACAAAACATCCAGGACTGCCATGGGTGGGAATAGAACCCTACCAGAGTTCTAAATCACACCACAGCAGTACACAGTTATGGTACGCGCTACAGAGATTACTGGGCTATAACCTTCCCAGAAGTGTATTTCTAGGTGGATGACATCAGCAGCCTTGCCAGTGTTGAGCCTTTGAATTGTAGAGAGTGTGACTACCCTAAAAAGCATTGCACTCTACATAGACTTGCCATGTCTGGGATTGGAACACCTACCTAACTACTTTATCACACTACAGCAGTACCCAGTTGCAGGACACGCTACAGAGATTACTGGGCTACAACCTTCCCAGAGGTGTATTTCTAGGTGGATGACATCAGCAGTCTTGCCAGTGTTGAGCCTTTGAATTGTAGAGAGTGTGACTACCCTAAAAAGCATTGCACTCTACACAGACACACACACTTGCCATGTCTGGGATTAGAACACTTACCTAACTACTTTATCACACTACAGCAGTACGCAGTTACAGGATGCACTATGGTGATTACTGGGCTATAACCTTCCCAGAGGTGTACTTCTAGGTGGATGACATCAGCAGCCTTGCCAAAGTTGATCACATAAATTGTAAGGGGTGTGACTACCCTAAAAAGCACTGCTTTCTACACAGAGAGGGATAGACTGGCACACACACAGTTGCCAAGGCTGAGGTTAGAACTCCTACCTAACTATCTTGTTACACTACAGCAGTACACAATTATGGCACATGCTACAGAGATTACTGGGATACAACTTTCCCAGAGATGTATTTCTAGGTGGATGACATCAGTGGCCATACCAAAGTAGAGCAGTCCAATTATAGGGAGTGTGACTACCCTAAAAAGCATTGCTCTCTACACACACACACACACACACACACACACACACACACACACACACACACACACACACACACACACACACACACAGTTGCCAAGGCTGGAGTTAGAACTCCTACCTAACTATTTTATCTCACTACAGCAATACGCAGGTATGGGATGCACCATGACAATTACTGGGCTACAACTTTCCCAGAGGTGTATTTCTAGGTGGATGACATCAGCAGCCTTACCAAAGTAGAGCATTTCAATTGTAGGGAGTGTGACCACCCTAAAAAGCATTGCTCTCTACACAGACAGACACACACACACACAGACACACACACACAGACACACACACACACACACACACACACACACACACACACACACACACACACACACACACACACACACACACAGTTGCCAAGGCTGGAGTTAGAACTCCTACCTAACTATTTTAGCACACTACAACAGTACACAGTTATGGGATGCGCCACAGAGTTCACTGGGCTAAAACTCTCTCAAAGGTGTATTTCACAGTGGATGACCTCAGCATGCTTGTCATAGTGGGGCTATGGGGAGGGCAGTGTGTGTGCATGGGCTATAACCCATTCATCTAGGGGTTGACATGCCACATGCGGGCACAACCTGGGTCATATTTCACAGGTACATTTATACAGCTACTAGATGACTACTTCCTTGTACAGTCATGTTGCACAGCTGGCACGTGCACCACATACTCTGTAATGCTGAAAGATACCAGTGGCTAGTATCTGCAGTGAGTGACATCTGACCCTCATGTGGTTGTGGCCCATTGGCTGTGTGCTAGGTGGGACAGGCTTGGATGACTTCTTGTCACAGTCACCCTCTTCCACACATCTATGTGCGTCTACCTTTGGCTTATTATAGTGTGTTTTCCTTACATATATGCCTGTATTCTTATCCACTGTGTGTGCAAAGCATGAGTGGTGCATACTGAGGAGTGTCTGCACTAACATCTGTGTCTGCCAGATATGTCTGGTCCACTGGTGTTTTCAGACAAGGCCGTCATGTGTTTGTGTGTGGGCATGCCCAGTATGACCTTTCAGTGTGTTGTTGACTGACATTGCCTCCATTTCTCTAAGTGTGTGGGCATGCCCAGTATGGCTGTCTGTATTGAATGTGTGGATTGAGTCCAGGTAGTTTGTACTGCAGTGCTGACCTTTGTGTTGCACACCTACAGGTAGCATGCTATCTCTGCAAGGTATCCGTCGATCATTTGGTATTGACTGTTACTACATTTCTGCATAGGATGGGGGTGTACCTGACCATTCCTACATTTCTACACAGGATTGGGATGGCACACCTGACTGTGACTGCATTTCTTTGTAGGATAGAGGAGGGCACACCTGACTATTTCTACATTTCTACAAAGAACTGGGGGTGCACACCTGACTGTGACTACATTTCTATGTAGGATGGCGGGCGCACCTGACTATTTCTACATTTCTACACAGGATTGGGGGGGGCACACCTGACTGTGACTACATTTCTATGTAGGATGGGGGGGACACCTGCCATTTGTACACATTTGCTAGGACTGTACTGATATGCCTGGTACTCCATTTCATTCTGTAGTCTTACCTATCGTGCTGGCTAGAGGCATACCAGTGCACTACAGATCTTAGCTTTTAATTGCCTACATATTAGTTTCTGACTTCCTACCCTTCAGAACTGACATCCCACTGCCTGGCCTGCTGTAGTCTGTCTGTGTAGGCCTGGGGGGGGGGTACCCATAGGCCTCATTCAGAGGCCATAGCATAGCCTTTGTTTGTGTTTGTCTACACCTGTCCTGCTGGCTGTGACTGCTGTTTTGTATGTGAACTCCCACTGACTGACATGTGTGAGTCACTTACCTTGTGGGTGTCCCAGTATTGAGGGTGGTGCTGCAAGACTGCCTATGTCGGATGGACATATTACACTCCCTACACATGGTTAAGCACAGGTAGTGTAATGATTGGCATCCCTTGTACTGTATGTGAGAGTCAGATAGAGGTGTTATTCCCTGGGTCCCTCCTGTGTCAGTGTATGTGCTATGCATTGCCTCTTTGCTAAGGCCAGTGCATACTGTGCATGTCTCCTTCTGCCTACTGGGACAGGCTCTGGTTGTTCCTCCGAGTTACTCTGTGCCTGTGCAGGCCCTGGCAATGGTGGGGGGCAGTTTGGCCCTGCCCTGTGCTGTTCCTGCTGCAGCTGTTTCCACAGGATCATATTGTGTAGCATGGCACATACAAGGACAGTTTGGGTACATGTAGCTGGTGAGTACTGCAAGGCTCCACTAGATGTGTCCAGGCACCGGAACCATGACTTGAGCATGCCAAACACACACTCTACTATAATTCTGGTTTGTGTGTGTGCCTCATTAAGGAGTTCTTGTTCGGGTGTGTGCGCATTTCTGATGGGTGTCATCAGCCATGGCTCCAGTGCATATCCAGCATCCCCCACTAGGTGACCGTCAGGGATGTCCCCATTGGCAAATCTCTGGTAGACCTGCATCAAATGCCAGATCTGGGAATCGTGATAGCTTCCAGGGCAGCCAACACACATAATCATTATTATGCCCTGGGCATCGCACATGACCTGGCAGTTGATGGAAGGGAAGCCCTTGTGGTTGATGTAGACCTTACCCCGCTCACCGGGTAACATTTTGATGCATATGTGCGTGCAGTCTATAGCACCCACTACCTCAGTGTATTCTGCTATTTGTTGAAACAGTTGCATATTGCTGGCCAACGCCCAATGGGTGTTGGGGAAATATATGTGCTCACCGACATGTGCTGACATGGCATCCAGGAACTGGTGGAGTACCCTGGGTGCTGATGCCTGTGAAATCCCCATCATATCCTCAGTTGGCCTTTGGAAGGTACCTGTAGCTAGTATTCGGAGGCCTACACATACCTTGGTATCCACTGGGATGGGTTCCCCTCTCTTAGTTCTGTGTGTGAGGCATGGCAGGCACAGCTTAACAATTTGCTGTAGGAGGTCCCTGTCCACCCCATAGTGCTGCACCATCTCCAGCTCATGTAGCCCCTGGTAGGTTACCCTGGGTCTGTACACCCTTCTCTGTCTCCTCACTGTGGATTGGTCAACAGCATTCACATCCTCACTACCCTCAGCCTCTTCCACAGGTTATTGTATGATAGTTATTGCAGCTCCTATCATTTTGCTGTTGTGAGTGTTAAAAGTTCCCCACTTGTTTACACTGGTGGTCTAGAGTGTGAGAAAAACCAAAAGGGAAGGTGTTTGCATGGTTTATAGTAGCATTCAGTGTTTGGCTGGTGTACTACCTGTGTAATTGGCTGATCCTGATACATTTCAAATGCCAGCTAAGCTAGTTCTCCTTGATTACCTTCCTACTGCTGTTTTCCCTTCCCATTGCCTTCCTGTTTAAGCCCAGGGGTGTGCCGTGCAAACACAGTGCTCAAATGTGCACAGTGCTGCTATTTCCTGGTTTAACTTTTTTTTTCTTCCTGTAAAACACGGTGTGTGGTGCACACACCCGCTTAGGCTTTGTAAAGAGTGCTAGGCAGGTTTAGACACACTCCCTAGCTTAGCTGTGCTAAGCTAGGAGCAAACCCAAGCCACAGGGCTCCAGTCCACTTACAGTATGCCTGACACACACTCCCATGATGTCACCTAACTCCTAGGTTTGCACCAAGCTATTCCTACTCTTACACTGTTGGGACCTGGCTCACATGCTGGGGAAAATTGGGATTCACTATCCTTCCCCTCATTTGCATAGTATTGCCTGCTAATGCATAGTTACATGTCTCACACTGAGCCTCCCCCCTTAGTAACCACTACTCACTGGCCATGTTGTCTTCTGCCTGCCATTAACTTGCATGGCAAAATACTGATTTTAGTTAGGATGCTTAATTTAGGTTAATTTTGTTATTTTACCCCCAATCCCATTTGCGCGCCACTGCCCTACGCTTAAACAGCCGAGATTGGCTAATAAAAAAAAAAAAAAAAAAAACTTGATTTTTGTATTTTTTTAATGTTTACAATGCCAATGGCCTTATACTTGGCCATTGGCATGCTTACTACATGATATGCAGCCTTTATTTGGAGCTGTCACAGCTCCGTTTTGGATTTTGCAGAAATGTACTTGGTTACTAACCGAGTACATTTCTGCAGGTAACACTAGTCCTGTACACATGGTTGGAAGGTTCCTGGATTGCAAAATCACCTCATTTGCATAGATTTCTCCTGCAAATGGGGTGATTTGCATACAAGGGCTTCGTCCGTGCAGGATTAGTGCAAGAGCGCTCGTATTATTATTCATTAACCTGTACTGTACATCATAACTGTATTTTACCACTATTTCAAACTTATATTTTCCATTTCCTAATTACGTCTAATAATTTACTAGTACATTAATGTTATTTGTATAGTTACGTTATATCATGTTCTAAGCATAAAATTAAACTTAGACACCTGTACCATTGTATTAGGCTGTCATTTATGTCAAAATATGAATTATATGTTATTTTTTTCATTAGATGCAAATCTATAACATTTTGCAGCTGTCTTTTGCTTGGAAGTTGGAACACTGCAGGTAATTGCCACCAGAGGACTTAGCCTACCTAATTAACAAATGAATAAACAGAATACATTTAATAGAAAGAGTTGACATTTATATTAAAGAATCATTTAACAAATAGCAGTAATATACCAGAAATCTTAATTTTCTTGTAACTAACAAAATGTATAACACTTATTAGAGGTTTTCCTTGAACCTTTGGCAAGCTATACAAAAAGTCACTTAATGACATATATCCCAAGATTCTGCATGCCTTGCACGGCGTGCACGATTAGTGTGGGAGCTCTAGCAGGCAATATGCCCATCGTGCGATCCAGGAAGTGCCTGCTGGGGTGTGCACGAGCACTCCTGCACTAGTCCTGCACGGACTAAGCCCCTGTATGCAAATCACCCCATTTGCAGGAGAAATCCATGCAAATGAGGTGAATTTGTGATCCAGGAAGCTTGACACCGGCCATGCAGGACTAGTGCAATCTGCAGAAATGTACTCGGTTAGTAACCGAATACATTTCTGCAAAATCCAAAACGGAGCTGTGACAGCTCTAAATAAAGGCTGCATATCAGTCAGGAAGCATGCCAATGGCCAAGTATAAGGCCATTGGGATTGCAAACAGCCTAAAAATAAAAAAAATCAGCTTTTATTTTTTTTTAGCCGATCTCGGCTGTTAAATGTAGGGCAGTGGTGTGCAAACGGGATCGGGGGAAATAGTAAAATAAACCTAAATCAAGCATTCTAACTAAAATCACTATTCTTCCATGAAAGTCAGTGGCAGGCAGAAGACAACATGGCCAGTGAGTAGTGGTTGCTAAGGGGGGAGGATCAGTGCGATACATGTAACTATGCATTAGCAGGCAATCCTAGGCAAATGAGAGGAAGGATAGAGAATCCCAGTTTTCCCCACCATGCTAGTCAGGTCCCAACAGTAAGAGTAGGAATAGCTTGTTGCAAGCCTAAGAGTTAGCTGACATCATGGAGGGTGTGTCAGGCATACTGTAAGAGGATTGGAGCCCTGTGGCTTGGGTTTGCTCTTAGCTTAGCATAGCTAAGCAAGGGGGTGTGTCTGAATCTGCCTAGCACTCTTTACATTGCCTAAGCGGGTGTGTGCACCACACACTGGGTTTTAAGGGAAAAAAAAAGTTAAACCAGGAAATAGCAACACTGTGCACATTTGAGCACTCTGTTTGTGCTGTGTGCTGCAGGGCTTAAACAGGAAGGCAAAGGGAAGGCAACAGCAGTAGGAAGGTAATCAAGGAGAATTAGCTTAGCTGGCAGGTGAAATGTATCAGAATCAGCGAATTACACAGGCAGCAGACCAGCCCAGCCCAGAACACTACTATAAACTATGCAAACAACTTCCCCTCTGGTTTTTCCCACACTCCACACCACCAGTGTATACAAGCGGGGGATTTTTAACAATCAAAACAACAAAATAATAGGGGCTGCAATAGCTAACATACAACAACTTGTGGAAGAGGCTGAGGGTGGCGAGGATGTGAATGCTGTCAACCAACCCACAGTGAGGAGACAGAAAAGAGTGTACAGACCCAGGGTAACCTACCAAGGGCTACATGAGCTGGAGATAGTGGAGCACTGTAGGGTGGACAGGGACCTCCTACAGCAAATTGTTGAGCTGTACCGGCCATGCCTCACACACAGAACTAACAGAGGATAAGCCATCCCAGTGGATACCAAGGTATGTGTAGGCCTAAAAATACTAGCTTCAGGTACCTTCAAAAGGCCAACTGGGGATATGATGGGATCTCACAGGCATCAGCATCCAGGGTACTCATCCATTTCTTGGATGCCATGTCAGAACATGTCAGTGAACACGTATATTTCCCCAATACCTGTGAGGTGTTGGCCAGCAATATGCAACTGTTCCACCAAATAGCAGAATATACTAAGGTAGTGGGCGCTATAGACTGCATGCACATATGCATCAAAGCACCACCTGGTGAGTGGGGTAGGGTCTACATCAACCCTTAAGGGCTTCCCCTCCATCAACTGCCAGGTCATGTACGATGCCCAGGGCATAATAATGAATGTGTGAACTGGCTGCCCTGGAAGCTATCATGATTCCCACATCTGGCATCTGATGCAGTTGTACCAGACATTTGCCAATGGGGACATCCCTGATGGTCACCTAGTGGGGGATGCTGGATATGCATTGAAGCTGTGGCTGATGACACCCATCAGAAATGCACACACACCCGAAAAAGAACTCCATAATGTGGCACACGCACAGACCAGAATTATAGTAGAGTGTGTGTTTGGGATGCTGAAGTCATGGTTCCGGTGCCTGGACACATCTGGTGGAGACTTGCATTACTCACCAGCTACTTGTACCCAAATTGTCATCAAATGTGCCATGCTACACAGTATGATCCTGCAAAACAGCTGCAGCAGGAACAGAATGGGGCAGGGCCACACAGCCCCCCACCATTGCCAAGGCCTGCACAGGCACAGAGTAACTCGGAGGAGGAACAGCCTGAGCCTGCCACAGTAGGCAGAATGAGGCATGCCCAGTATGCCCTGGCCTTGGAAAAGAGACAACTCATAGCACATACATTGACACAGGAGGGACCCAGGGAATAACACCTCTCTCTGACTCTCACATACAGTGAAATGGATGCCAAACATGACACCACCTGTGCTCAACCATATGTATGGAGTGTACTATGTGCATCTGACATAGGCAGCCCTGCAACACCACCCTCAATACTAGGACACCCACAAGGTAAGTGATACACACATGCCAGTCAGCCAGTTCACATACTCAACAACAGTCACAGCCAGCAGGACAGGTGTAGACAAACACAAACAAAGGCTGTGCTATGGCCTCTGAATGATGCCTATGGGTAACCCCCCCCCCCCCAGGCCTACACAGACAGACCACAGCAGGTCAAGGCAGTGGGATGTTAGTTCTCAAGTGTAGGAAGTCAGAAACAAATATATAGGTAAATCAAAGCTAAGATCTGTAGTACACTGGTATGCCTCTACTCGGCATGATAGGTTAGAATACAGAATGAAATGGAGTACCTGGCATACCATTGCAGTCATAGCAAATGTGTACAGGTGTCAGGTGTGCCCCCCCATCCTATACAGAAATGTAATAACAGTCAGGTGTGCCCCCAATCCTGTGTAGAAATGTAGATATAGTCAGGTGTTCCCCCCATCATACGTAGAAATGTAGTAGCAGTCATGTGCACCCCCCTATCCTGTGTAGAAATGTAGATATAGTCAGATGTGCCCCCCATCCTACATAGAAATGTAGTACCAGTCAGGTGTGCCCCCCAATCATGTGTAGAACTGTAGAAATAGTTAAGTGTGTCCTCTCCATCCTATGTTGAAATGTAGTGTCAGGCAGGTGTGCCCCCCCAATCCTGTGTAGATATTTAGAAATAGTCAGGTGTGCTCCCTCCAATCCTGTGTAGGACTGCAGAAACAGTCTTTTGTGCTCCCCCCAGCCCTACTGAATTTTGTAGTAATGGTCTGGTGTACCTCCACCCAGTGTGATGTACACACGTCGTAACAGTCATGTGTGCCCCCCCCCACAACCCTATGTAGAAATGTAGTAACATGTATGTGTGGGTCTAATATCAGTGGAGCACAGATGCACAGAGGTGGCCAAGGTAGCAGGATAGGTTGTAGCATCTGCACAATATGCAGGTATGTGTGTATTAGGTTGGTGTGTGTCCCATATCGTGTAAGAGTGGTCGGTATGTATGTATGTTGAGGTAAGCCTGGTGGCCATTGCCCACTACCACTGATGACAGGGACAAGTCCTCACAACTGCAGTGCCATACACAATATCCATCAGTATAACACAAGCTAGCAGTAAGCCATTGCAAATGTATGGTAGTACTATGTGTCACCATCTGAAAGACTGACATGACATGGCTGCAAGTCTACATATAAAAGCAGTACACAGGGGAAAGTACCCCATACATACAGTATATATTGTGTCACTGTGAAATGGACACACCCTTGGAAACGTACATACAGGTATGCATCACATTATTTGGTCCTGTAGTAGGGGATACTGGTGTTGTCTGCCCAAACACTCACAGATCACAAAGGAGGTAGGACTGATGCATTGGGAAACAGCTGATGTACCTGCACATGCAAACATAACTGGAATGCCGAATGCATAGCTGTGTGCCAGATACAAGTAGTGTCCATAGCACACATGCACCTAGCTCACGTAAACAACACCCACAGCCACCTCTCTGGTCATATCCCTGCTGTGGGGAATAGGTAGAGTTAGACTCCACCTGTATGTGGCAATAGCAGAAGACTGCAGCATGCAGTGCAGGTGTCCCATGCAGGTGTGTCCCTAGTGGTAGGTAGCACCCTGACAGCATCCATACCACCTGAGCAAGACTGTTATGAAATATTAGCATGAACACCTATCACACCTACCCTGTCACCTCAGGGTAATATACTGTATGGTGGTCTGGGACTGTAGGACTGACAGAATGCAATGACCTGCCACATCTCGCATGCAGCAACATGTAATGCCCCACAGACATCTGCCAAAGGACTGTGTCTCACACATACTGCCAATGCATGTTATGTCACGGACACCCAAATAACAACGTAACACACTCCACATAAGCCATATGCAAGGCCATGTGGACAAACCACAGTACATGTCCACCATGTCCCACTGAATGAACTGTGGACCAACACTAACACACACCTGTGATGGGGCGATACCCTTAGAGAAAGTATCAGAGAATGTATGCATAATGCATGGAAGAGGTTAGAATAACAGAGGGGGGTGGGAGCATGGGCAGCATGGAATGTGCAGGGTCCAACACCAAGCTGTGTGCACACACTATCCCTGACTGCAAACACATACATGGGTGGCTACACACATGCATGTACACCACACTACGGCAAATTTCCTGACCCATGGCCCCTGCCCCCAGCTGTCCTGTGCAAATCTGTACAGCTGTGAGGCATTGCCACAGCAAGATAAGCCCATACGGTCATGCTGATGGGCATACAAGCATGGAATCCTCTGCCAGTACTGTACCAAGGTGCTGAACCAGGTACACAAACCAAGCACCAAGTGTCTGTAGCTCCCCCTCCAGAATGGCATAAATTACCATTAATACGTAGGTGTCTGCCCACAATACCAGACACAGCTGCCATCACCCTTGTCCCCCAAGACATCACTGTGAGCATGAATGTACACCTGACAGTACATGAGGACAGGAAACATCACTGTGTATAACAGTACATGTCTGAATATCTCTGCTAACAGCAGTACCATGCAGCTGAAGCAGCACAGCCACAATCACCTACAGTACACACTATCCCCTGCACAGTTTGTTCCCATATTGCCAAATGATCGACGGATACCCTGCAGATACAGTATGTAGGTGTACAACACAAAAGTCTGCCCTGCAGTACAAACTACCTGGACTCGATCCACACATTCAATACCGACAGGCCTACTGGGCATGTTCACACACTTAGAGAAATGAAGGCAATGTCAGTCAACAACATACTGAAAGGTCATACTGGGCATTCTCACATACTTAAACAAATGAAGGCCATGTCTGCAAACACCAGTGGACCAGACATATCTGGTAGTCGCAGATGTTAGTGCAGACACTCCTCAGTATGCACCACTCATGCTTTGCACACATAGTGGATAGGAATACAGACATATATCTAAGGACAACACACTATAATAAGCCAAAGGTCGATGTACAAAGATGTGTGGAAGAGGGTGACTGTGACAAGGAGCCATCTAGGCATGTCCCACCCAGCACACAGCCAAAGGGCCACAACCACATGAGGTTCAGATGTCATTTACTGTAGATACTAGCCAATGGCATCTGTCAGCATTACTGACAATGTGGTGCAAGTGCTAGCTGTGCAACATGACTGTACAAGGAAGTAGTCATCTAGCAGCTGTATACATGTACCTGTGGAATATGATCCTATGTGTGCCTGCATGTGGTGTATCAACCTCTAGATGAATGGGTTATGGCCCATGCGCACACACTGCCCTCCCCATAGCCCTACTATGACAAGCCTGCTGAGGTCATCTACTGTGAAATACACCTCTGGGAAGGTTGTAGCCCAGTAATCTCCGTAGCACATCCCATAACTGCGTACTGCTGTAGTGTGATAAAATAGGTAGGTAGAAGTTCTAATCCCAAACTTCGCAAGTGTGTGTGTGTGTGTGTGTGTGTGTGTGTGTGTGTGTGTGTGTGTGTAGCAATTCCTTTTAGGCTACTCACACTCCCTACAATTTGAATGCCCTACTTTGTCAAGGCTGCTGATGTCATCCACCTCAAATACACCTCTGGGAAGGTTGTAGCCCAGTAATCTCAGTAGGAGTTCCATAACTGCATATTGCTGTAGTGTGATAAAATAGTTAGGTTGGAGTTCTAATCCCAGACTTGGCAAGTGTGTTTGTGTGTGTCTGTCACTGTCTGTGTAGAGAGCAATTCCTTTTAGGCTACTCACACTACCTACAATTCAAATGCCCTACTTTGTCAAGGCTGCTGATGTCATCCACCTAGAAATACACCTCTGGGAAGGTTGTAGCCCAGTAATCTCCGTAGCACATTCCATAACTGCATACAGCTGTAGTGTGATAAGATAGTTAGGTAGGAGTTCTAATCCCACACTTGGCAATTGTGTGTATATATATATATATATATATATATATGTGTGTGTGTGTGTGTGTGTGTGTGTGTGTGTTTGTAGACAGCAATGGAATTTAGGCTAGTCACACTAAGTACAATTCAAATGCCCTACTTTGGCAATCCTGCTGATGTCATTCACTGAGAACTACACCTTTGGGGAAGGGGCACTCCAGCAATCCCCTGGTGCATCCTGTAACAGCATCATGCTGTAGTGTGATATAGAACTCTGGTAGGGGTTCTATCCCCACACATGGCAGTTGTGGATGTTTTGTGTGTGTTTCTATGTCTGTGTAGGGAGCAATGCATTTTAGGCTAGTCACACTCAGTACAATTCAAATGCCCTACTTTGGCAATTATGCTGTCATTCACTGTGAAATACACCTTTGAGGAAGGAGTACTCCAGTAATCTCTGTGACGTGCCCTGTAATAGTGTAGTGCTGTAGTGTAATATACCTAGTAAGGTAGGAGTTCTAATCCCAGACATGACAGGTGTGTTTGTGTGTGTCTGTGTTTGTCATTTGTATCCTGTGTGGAGGTGGTTTTGAGTGTGTAACAACTAGACTCAATGTGGAGTGGGTTTTGCAAAATTCTTATATGATGGGCCAAGTATGTATCACAATGTCCACCATACAGGAATAACAGATGTGAAATAGCCATGAGGCTGGGGTGCAAATCCATACCCCTAAATGTGACATCTATGCCAGCTGAACAATGTTAGCAACCTTGTATCACCCATGGAACACTCTCAACCCATGTCTCATACACACACACACACACACACACACACACACACACACACACACACACACACACACACACACTGGCCTAGGGAACAGCCACTATGTTTGTAGTACCCTGCATATTGCCCACTGGTAGTAATTATGGTGTGATTGCAGTGAGCTACAGAGGGCATGGCACCCTGTCCATCAGTCCAGTAGGCATGTACATGCCGGCAGTGCACCTCCCCATGTTCCCCACTGGACACCTGCAACACCTGTGGTGCCATCTAATGCGACCCACAAAGTACATACTATGCCTGAAACACAAGTCCTGTATGGACAGATGCCACTGACACCTGGGAATATCAGTATCATGCTATCAGTGTAGGTGCAGGATCAATTAACAGCTCGCATCACATCAGGCCTGGACTGGTACAGCTGATGATAACAATCTATGTACCCAACATGAGGCAGACATCCCAGGTACAGTTCCACATGTCACTGTACATGCAAGTGGGAGGTGTGCACATCCCAGACACTGTCCATTTCATGGACTAAGGAACACATACAGGGCAAGCAATGCACAGCATTGGCCACATGCAATAGTCACCCAGGTGACTAGATGGTGAATACAATACCCACTTGTGTGGGCAACTCCAGACACTACACCCCTGAGCCACATTGCAGACCATTGTCATGTGGCCTGATGCCAAGGTATATCCATCACCTAGCCCTGTATAGCCATCTGGCACCATTGACCACAACAAACCCATGAAGCAGTGCACCCATGCATGTCAGTACTGGCATCAGTGTCTGTGTGTGTGGTGTATGATGCGTATTACCACATTCACAATCACTACAAGCCCCATTGGCATACTGAAGCATGCTGTCTGATGTCAGACACCTCCACATAGCCTTTGCACAAACTTCTGTATGACCCCTGTGGTGCATGTGATACCTGCACTGTACTGTGTTGTGGCAATCCCACTAGTGATGAGTTGTATTCCTGGCCCTGCCAAGTGTGTCGATGTGTGTGCATCCCTGTGAGAGTATGGCTGTGTGGATGCTGACACCTGTTCATGCGGACTGTGCTGGGGCTGAGTCACAGAACCAGACTGATGCTCTAGTTGTGACAAATGGCCCTTGAGCTGGTGTAGAAGATCACCAAGCTGCTGGTTGAGCCCTCTACTCATCATGACCCCGACCTGGTGACGGATGACAGGTTCCTGTCTGCATCCACTCCCAGGGGGTGGGCGAGCCCCATACCCTGAGGCGGTTCCACCTAAAGGTGGTGCAGGGCAAAACAGACAGGGAGGTCCCAGGTTGGGCCCCAGACATGCTGGTGCCCGGTGTCATGGCCAGCTGAGGTATGACAGATGGGTCCGCTGGGACCAGCCTTCCCATACGTGCTATAGTGTTTATATTTCATCATATGTGGGTTAGCAATAGTCAGCACATTCCAGGGTTAGGTATAACAGCATGCATAGATATTCCCATTAACCCAGACACCAGATACAGAACAGTTGAATAGCAGATAGAACACATGCATATATGGGACCACAGTGGTAATAAGAGCAGCATGTAAGTACATTGATGGCACCATGCCATCAATGTTGGAATGATTCATTATAGCACATGCATGGAAAAAATAATATATTTATCAAACAATTGGACATTATAAGAACATAGGTGTCATTACATACCAGTTGGGGTGGGTATGTTGATTATTGTTGGAGATATGGTGGGGGGGAGAGAAATATGTCAATTAAAAACTAGTATATTCCTGTAGTCCACATTACTTTCCTAGGCAGTGCTGTTATCTGTACCTTACAAGTCTTACTACACTACCCTATAGTCTTAGTTTGGACAGTGAACTAGTTTTACCTGCAGTATACACCTCTTACCTGGTATACTTGTGGAGGGAATGTTTGTTAACACTAACTGTTTCTACACATACTCCCAGATTCTGGGTTGATGTTGTGCACATAGCTATCAAACTCTTTCTGCACAGACTCTGCCCATGTGTTGACCACATGCAGGTGTGCTGGAACATATCTAGAATATTGCACTCTTCAACCTTTAGTGAACTGACACACACATATACATGCTTTCCTACATGGTTATATTATGTAGCACAGTGTGGGTGACAGTGATCAGTGATACGTTATTATTCAAAGAAACTGCAACACACAATTCCCTACAATACCAGAGTGAACAGTACCTGTACAGGTTATAATGGTCTTTATTTCTCAGCACAGTGTTAGTATCCGACGTACCTGTGGGAGCAATGTTTGTTCGCACTACCTGACTGTTGCCACACAAACTTCAAGATTACACATTAGTATTATGCACATACATCTCACTCTGTTACTGTATACACTCTGGTCACAGCTTGACAACATGGGGGTGTAGATAGGACATACTTGGCTTATTACTCTCTTAACAGTTTTGGGGGTTGCTACAGTGACAGGTTTGTTCTCATAGATGTTTGATAATCACATGTATTCCCTGTTTGCTGGCTAAACATCTGGGATCATTTCAGAGTCTTACCAGGGGGACAGGCAGCAGGTATGGGCCCATATACTGGACATTCTGGCCTCATCTGTACAGTTGTGGGGTATGATTCGGTATGCAGCTTACTTCCACTCCCAGGATTCAGACCATAGCTGTGTCTGCTACAACTTAAACATTGTCCATCACAGTTGTGTCTGCTATATATATATTGCTGTATATCTCCTATCTGCTTTCTGTCTTATTAATCCCCTGTGCTTTTGCATTCTGACCTTGTATTACAACACCCTTATACAGATTTCCTAGACAGTTATATGTTGGAGGACAGTGTGGGTGACAGTGATATGTAATACCTCATTATTCAGTGCAGCTGCATCAGTCGCAATGCCATACAATACCAATGTAAACAGTACCAGTACTGGGTATCATTCTTGTATTTCTGGGCACAGTGTTGGTATCTGACAGACCTATGGGAGAAATGTTTATTAGCACTAACTGAATTTCCCACACACAGTACCAGATTCCACATTACTATTATACACATACATCTCACTCTGTTACTGTACACATTCTGGCCACAGCTTGACAAGTTGAGGTGTAAATGGGACATAAGTGGCTTCTTAGTCTCATAAGGTATTGAGGAGTTGCTAGTGTGCCAGCTTTGTTCTCCTAGATGTGTGCCAATCAGTTTTATTTCCTGTTTGCTGCCTATATGTTTTGGATCATCCCACTGATTTCCCAGGGGGGACAGGTTGATAGTCAACAGATATGGGCCACTTACTGGACATTCTAGACATATCTGTACAGTTGTGGGGTATGATTCTGTATGCAGACTACTACCACTGGCAGAATTCGAACCATGGCTGTATGTGCTAAAACAAACAACAGTTCACATCTCAGTTGCATGTGCTATTCGGGTTTTGTTGTTTGCATTTTCCCTGTATACTGTTTGTGTCTCTCAGTTGTAGTAAATGGCCTCTGGGGATTACACCTGTCATATGCAGGCATTCCTACACATTCAATTGATGGTACATGGCATGGGTAAAAGTGCTTAATACAACAGTACTAGTACATGATTGCAAATCTACATTGCCACATGATACCAGAATATACACATGCAGTCCAGCAGTTAGACCTTTATTGTCAGGCTATTACACTTTTATTAACATACAAACGATATGAGACTCTTCCTGCCATATTCTCTAGTGTATGCAGTACTTGCCTTGAACAATACAAGTTTTATATAGGCAATTAATGTACTACTACTTTTAGTTTTATTTCCTATGACAGTAAATGCATGAGTATTACTGACCTGTCTCACATCGCAACCTCACCAGGTGACTGATGTGGGCCTCCTGGTTTGTGTTCCACTCCACTCAGCTGTGGGGGACATAGGAGGGATATTTAGCCATACCTTCCATGATATATCTAAGCTGGCAATTATTACACACATACTGGGGTGATACATACACACAACTGGAACATCCCCTGCCATTCTAGCCTCTTGGATCCACTCCTCCAAGAGGTCACCCTTATGCCGCTTCAGGTCAACATAATGATGCCTGACCTGCTCCCCAGTTCGGGGTATGCCAGTAGCACTGGTGAGGTCATGGGTGAGACGGTCCCAGGCCTATGCCTTATATTGGGAGCCCTGGTACTGGCCCTGCAGCAGTCTTTGATCATGGTCTTTGACAAGGATTCCTGCCATGACTCTGGACTACTGGATGCACCAGCACTTCACTTGAAAGCTCACACCTTCTCCCCTTACTGCCATTGTCCCTGCAAGGGGAAGCTACAACCAGTTATGAGATGTGTTCCCACCTCTTGGGTTTAAGTAAGGTTGATTTTCCACACATTTCTGTGATTGGCCAGTTTTGAAAAGGCTAGGCTATGGGCAAACCTGCTTACCTAGGGTTGGCATTGTTTAAAGGGGTATAACACTGGGCACAGTGAGTTAGCTGGCCTACACATTGCTTACACCTCCTAAGCTGGCCTGTGCAATGCTTAGCATTGCACACACTAGATGTTGCATTATAATTCCTTTTTGGCATTGAGTTATTATTCATTACACCTTATATGTATGCTTGGTATCCATGATTCATGTGTACGTACACTGTATGGGGTCCTTGTGTTTTATTGGGGACTTCAACTCTCTATTACAATTATACCTGACATCTGGCTTTACTGCTGTGCTCCGGTTCACATATTTATGTTATGTAGTGGGTTAAGGCACATATGTCTGTATACTGATTCCTTTCACAGGTTCAGTTTGTTTTTGCTATGGTGAAGACTTGTTTGCTGATACCTCATTCTTCTGTGTTGCTGTGATGGCTTTGTGGTTAACTACTGTGACTATAGTGTGTAGGGTCCTCGGTTCAAGACCTGCAAGGCTGTCTATTTTGTCACTGGGCAGAACAAGGGCCATTAGATACAGAGTGATTAAGGCACTTTTGAGCAGTTGTAAGTGGGTTTGCACGACGGTAAGCACTTCTAAATAGCTTAACCTGTGTGCGCATTGCTTACCCCCATGCAAACGGGCTTAAACCTGCTTATTAGTGCTTAAATATGCTTACTACTGCTTATTGGTGCTTAAACCTGCTTACTAGTGCTTTATTCATTCTGACACTGACACTTCACATGTGCATTTACTGCAGCACTCCAGTTCATAAAAATATGTTATTTAGTGGGTTATGCAACATAAATATTAGTCATAATGGGCTTTGCCATGGAAAATGGAATGTGCTGCAGTGGGACTTGAATCGAGAATGCCTGATCATAAGATGAATGCTCTGCCCACTATACTACTGCTATGCTGCTTCATTTGCATATATCTTCCTTGTTATCCTCTTCAGTCATTTAAGCTGCATTAACTGTAGCTAAGCGGTGGTCACACCCACGCACCTATGGTTAGCTTTAATAGGATTTTTAAAAAAAACAATAAGAGGGTTTATTCATTTTATTTATGTATACTTTTGCTGTTATACACAAGGGGGGCTGTTGGTGGGGATATACGGACACCTCTGAGCTGTCTCGCTCATTTCTTACCCCTTTCTGCTGTTCTTCATTGCAGGGGAGTGTATATTCTGAGAGCTCTGCTCTGAGACACACCCCCTGCACTCTTACATGCTCTGTGTAAGACTAGGAGCTAAGACAGCATGCCTCATTACTATGCATGGCGCGCTGCCATCCTGCTCCTAAACGGCCACCTCTGTGCAGGACTAAGCTAGTCCTGCTTGGAGGAATAGTAAATCCAGGGGACAGTAACAGGCAACCTTTTATTTAATACAAATACATATTAAAAAGTGTTTTTAAAGGTTGTCTTGTAGTGTATGTAATCAAACTAATCTAGAAAATAGGGAACCTAAATGGTGATTTTGATGTAACATTTAAAATATATGAAAATACCATACCTACTCTCAGGTACAATGCTGCCATAATGTTGGATTACTCTTCATGGACCATTTTCAGCAGAACAATATTAAAATAATGACACTGTAGAAATCTATTCTTCCATTCAAAAACATTGATATAGTGATATCACTCAACAAATGGTTACTACTAAACACAAACAAAATCAATTCTACAGGGAAGAGCTCCCTCCCCCAACTTAAAAAAACTTCATAATAGTTTACATTCATTCTTTTACCACTGCTGCTGTGTTCTGTTACTTTTAAATTGCAGAACCAACAGTCACTGGTTCATTTTACTGGGTTTCTACAACTGTAGTTCAATAAACAGTGATTTGACCAGTGAAAAGATATTTCATAACTATAGATCATATCGTTGTCATCAGATATATGCCATTTTCACCACCACATAACACTTTTTAAAAATAATTAATTTTTGTGTAATGAAATTTGCTAGAATTGAATTAAAATAGCATAGTTATCATGATTTATGGCTATCCATTTTGTTATGTCTCTCTTTTTTTCAGAATACTTAGTTGACTATTTTTTTCTTTTAAGTCTGTACTTCCTGAATTTCTTGAGTTGGGCAGCTGCATTTGTGGGAGAAGGGGGTTATACTTTTGAAGGTGGTGTGTAGTTAAACATAGTCCAGATAGGCTTAATCATATATATAATTATTGGACAGTTAACTAAGAAAAGCTCTCATTGTATAGCGGCTAATTTGCAAGTCTGTGAATCACAGTTAACTACCATAAACTGCAGATCAGCACTTCCTGTACTAGTTAACTGATGTGACCATATCATGTAGGCAACACATCCCTCCCCAGTCACTCTCCCACATTATATGCCCCATATCCCTTGTGTGTCTCTCTCATCAGAACATCCACAGTGCCTCCTTTTCCTCTGCAATACTTCACAGACGATGTCAGTCAGGCTGTAATGCCAGATACTCGAGTTTCACATTTTGTATCCTTGAGTAAATGCATGGTAGAGCACACTGTTTGTGAGGGGAGGAGGTATGCATAATATGTCTGATATGTAGCAGACATTGTGTAATGCCTGAGATACACGATATCATAAAAAAGAACCTGTTGCACTGTGTTTTCAGTTAATGCACTGAGCTAATACATGGGTTTCATGTCCCAGTGGTGCTTGATTTGAATCCCTTTTTCTTGTATGTTTTATTTTTTTACATATTTTTACTGGTGGCACAGATAATCAATATTCTCAGAGTCTGAGGTCTGTTTAGTGCCTTTTAAGGTACTCTACGTTTCCCTGGTATTTGTTGTTCCTCTCATTCCCATACTGTTTAAGTGCCACTAAGTCATGAGTGTATTATCACTGCTGGCAAGTTTTCCCCCACCTGTTTGTTGTCATCTCTGCTCATTTTACTAAGGGCATTTGAAGTATAATAGCCACTCTAACACTCCAACACACCCCCCACCCCACCCCCCCACACACACACATAAACAGCCCCATCCCAATGGCATTCAGTCACACATTAAGACATTCACTCATCCGTACACACACACACACACACACACACACACACACACACACACACACACACACACACACACACACACACACCTAATGTAAGCCCTCAACATCTCTCTACTGCAACCTTCTACGTAGACACATGCTTACACATATGCTCACACATGTAGGTCCTCATGTACACACATGCACACGTCTCTTAATTCTACCTTATCACTAAACTAACCAGTACTTAACTCTACAGCAATGGATAGATGAATATGGCCTTTTGGCTATGTTCGCTACAGCAACAGGTGAGGAGCAACCATGTTGATCTAAACAGCTAGCTGATTCTATAAATCCCTTAGTACATAGATGCCTTCCCAGATCCAGTTCTGTGGAAGACAGCACATGGCTAATTAGCATGTGTCATGCCCCCAAACTTCCTCATTATCATTTAGCATGGCCATTGAAACAGCACAATGTTTTACTCTCATGCAAAAGCACCATGTTAGAGTTGTCTCTGAATAATTTAAGTTTACCTCGAGGTGTATATATTGTGTACTCCTCAATGTAACCTTTATGAATTCCTTCCATTATGGGCAAAGCTCAGGGACAAAAAAATCAACATTCCCTATTACTCTAATTTAACTTTAGTACTCAAAGGTAGAATTATATAGTTTGAGTTAACTATTACTTAACAATTAATGTTCCTTATCAGCTAATTATATATTTGAGAAACCATACCAAAAATAATAAAATATCTGTAGATATTGTTTTTAATTTCTAAGATTACTTTTCCATTATTTTTATACTCTTCCACATCAGAATTTCCTAAATAAATCCAGAAACTGATTTTATTAATTTTCAGTTTTATCTTAACTCTAGCTAGCAATACTTCACAAATATTGCCATAATAAAAAAAGAGAGATGAAAGAAAGAAAAAGACAAATGAATGGTACAGAAAGGGTGGCTCAGCAGCACCTTTGCTATCTCTCACTACTTGTGTCTCATGTTCTGCAATTAGATGGGTTGCCTTCCATGCAGATTATTCTACTGCATGAAAAAGAAGCCATGCTAGAGTTAAGATAAAACTGAAAATTAATGAAATCACACTTAGAGAAAGCCCAGCAGATAGTAAACACAGGATTTCACAAATGTTTCCTAACTCCTGGCACATGGCTCCATAAACAGTGCAGGGCTCAAAGCTTAGTGAGTACATCAGTTATGACCTCCCTTCAATTGCAGCAAACAATTAATTCTTTCCTGAGACATCTCTTATTTTTGCAGCTGAGAAACATTACAGACCTTAAATGTAGTTTTCTCTGTATTGCATTAAAAGAACAAGTGCCATCCTTTTGTCGATATTTTATTAAGACAATTTTACAGTGCACTTTCTGTTGTGGATGACACAAAGTTGTAACATGGCTTATAAATGTGTTACAGTTTGAAATAAGGAAGGGAGAAAAACTACAGATGTCACATTTCAAATCCGTTTCTCTTCCATGAGCACATTAAATGAAATTCTAAATAAATAAAATTAGTTGTCTTCTTCATCTACTTAATTATATGGACTGCTGTTAGAATTGTTTTGTTTCAGTTACTACCTTGCTGGTCTCATGCTCTTGTATATGTTGCAAATAGTTAACATTTTATTTGTTCTTTAAAACTAAGATCCATCATATTTCTACATTGTATTATGTTTTAAAATTTATCATTTATTGTAATCTTTTCTTTTTTCAAAATTTTAATAAAACATTTCAGAAAAAAAGAGATCTAGGTACAGATTATGAATAAAGATAATGTGCAACACATGGATGCTTTCAGGCAGGCCATTTTTTATTTTATGTGTTCGGTACATGCCTAGCTTGGTTCCCTAAGCAGTGAACTGACTCATACACACCCCCATTTTAAATGATGCTGCTGTCTGCAAGAATTTCATCTTTAGACTTTCATGCAAATTAAGAAAGTATGAAATTGTGTGCTATATTTAATATTGTACATCCAGTATATTTGCAAGAAAACCACCAGACAAAGAAAGTAATTAAGTGAACAACTAATAATAATAAAAATAATATACATAAATAAATAAAGAAAGAAAGATAGAAAGAAAAGATGTTTATTGATAAAATAAGCGTGCTTATGCTGATGTTTCACTATATTTGAGACAGAAGGAAGCCTGGACTGAGAATCTGTTATTATTCCCATTACCTTCATTTGCTTATAACCTGCTCTGCCATAAAGTCTCCGTGAGCATTGACTTGTCTGAATAGTTAATGTCTGTCATACACGCCCATTAATACCTTCTAAACAGGAGAAGTACATTTGCAAAGATGCACAACTATGTTAATGTTTTAAATGAAGCCCTATTCAAGCTGCATTTAATATCATATATATTTCATATGATGTTAATGTCATGTTCTTATCCTACACATACTTTAATACTCAGCATTCGATTTATTCTCAATTATTATTTTTTTACTCATGCTTTAATATTCATTTGCCAAAACAGAATTCAGCTTTCCCTGCGTAAACGTCTTTAAAGCTGCATAGCATAACAGCATCACATAATCACAAACCATGGGATTCAATAAACTCCATGCAGGAATAGCACTATTTTTGCATGGAGTGGTTCGTGTCTGTATAGCACAGCAGCTTGCCATGCATCTTCATGAAGGCACGCTGCTGTTCAACCTACATTGACATGAACCATGAACGAGTGCAGGGGGCATGTTTAAGTAGTGCACGGACATTGAACAAACCCTCTGTACTCAGAAAGTGCTGTATGGCATTTTCTAATAGGATCTGGCATAATATTAGAGAATTACTCTAATATTATGCCAGTATTTCAGTGTCTGCAGACAGTGGAATACACATGGCATCAGGAAAGCAATGCAGAGGGTGTGTGATAGGTTCTGTGAAACACACCTTGCATTGTAAAAGTGCCGTATGGCACCTCTGCAACCTGCTAAAGCAGGAAATGTGTCCATATGAACAAATTATGGGGGATAAATCACTGAAAAGGGACACATCATACATATTGCCCTCACTGACTTAGAAAGAAAACAGGTCATGCATTAGCATGAATTACCGAAGGATAGAAGTCTAAAAGCAAATGTATGCCAATATTCCCTGACAACAGTCCATGTAGACAAAGGCACAAATAATGGGGGTAAAAAAGCAATAACATAGGGGCACTTTAGAAAAATTGCCCTCACACACTTAGAAAGTTGATAGAAAACAGGATATGTATTAGCAGGAATCTCTGAAGGCTAGAACCTGAAAGCCAAATGTATTCCATTATTTCCCAATTGTAGTCCTCAATGACTTGTCAGAACACCACGATACTCACTTAAATAACATAATAATATAATAATAATAATACATATATTTTCTAGGCTAAGGAATGTTTAATCATAGTATGTTATGGCCTTCCGCTTACCATAGCTTAAACATTCCATAGGAGATAAATACAAATATACAGACTAAATTTCCAAGCTGAGATAGTGTAGTGATTAGAGTCCTGGCTTTACATGCAGGCATTCATTGTTTGAGTACCAAGACAACCAACTTATTTTTATATGGGGAAGTAGTGTCAAAATAATTTTGTTGACTTTAATTATGTAGCAATGTTTTTTGTCAACCAGGGTAGTGTAGCTGGTGTACAATGTAAGTAGGAGAGCATATAACATGTGAAACCATTCATGTACACACAAGTGCCCCATACAGTATAGTAACACCCCTTTCCAATGTAAGGAAAGCACATAGAGGGATGTAATGTAAAGTATATCATATACACTTAATATATGAGATCAGTTCTCTGATATATTTAAAAAATTAAAAGTGAGCAATGGTTATCAATGCTCACCTATGCTTAGCAAGTGTAACCATTGCTAAGATAGTAACTCAGCTAAGTGGATTTGTGCACAGTTAAACACTGCTCAACAACATTGCATACCAACTTCCCCTTTAACCAGTGTTAAAACGGGCTTAGCTGATTTGCACACTGCTTAGTGGAGCTTAAACTTTTCATAATGGTCCAATGACAGCAAAGGGCAGGAATATTGAACTATTTAAATGGTGCAGGTGGGAATACAGCCATAATCTGTTATAGTCCATCTGTGCAGATACAGTGGCTGGCATAGGAGAGGGAGGGCACTTTTGGGTGCAACGCTGGAGCATTCGGGAGTCCAGGGTCATGGCTGAACTCCTAGTAAAAAAACATGAGATGAGACTGCTGCAGGGCCAGTACCAGGGTTCCCAATACAAAGCAGAGGCCTTAGACCATCTTTCACATGACCTCACTAGTGCTACTGGCATCCCCTGGACTGGTGATCAGGTATGGCACCACTATGCCAACCTAAAGCATAGTAAGGGGGTGCTCTTGGACCAGTAGGTCCAAGATGGATGGACCTAGAATATTCCAGTAGTGTGAATCACTATCAAATAGTTTGTAGCAAATACTAGCCTGAGAATGTGATAGACTAATATGCATAATGTGTGTTTTTCTCCACTACAGCTGCAGCAGAGAGGGCTGTGAACATGGAAGCCTATGGTGACAGACTGCTGAGGCTGCGCCGACAGGCTGGAGAGTACAAATCTATTTTGCAGTATTTTGTTAAAATAGCTAAGAAGGAGTACATTACTTACTGCTAGTAGATATACTGTTACTGTGTGAACTGAATAAATAAAAAGCATGACTGACAAATATTGATAACAATAAAGACCTTAAAAAACTGTTGTGTTTATTCTGGTATGTTGTTGTAGACATATATAGAATGTATACAGATTCTTCACAGCAAATATGGCTGTAACAGCATGCATTAACTGAAGTGCATCTGTGAACAAGCTGTTAGGAGAAACTGTAATGGTGTAGCTGTAAAATGAGATATAAATGAAATGTGAAATATATACTGCATTAAGCTCTGAACCCTGAATAGTAATATGTCAAGTATGAATGTGTGTACCATGCAGCTTTGCCTTGTGTTAACCTTTGCTTTCCAGGTTGTAGTAATCCAAATGAGTAATGTACAGTACAATAACTATCTGTCATGCATGCATCACATAATTACAAGTTCAGACTGCCTAACCAAGAGACTATTAGGCAGAAACCATTGAAACAAAAACAGCAGTTCCCCAGTAGCTCAGTGAGATGAGAAATAGCTTAGTTGTTACTTTTGCACACCCGGACATGGTTCACATCCATGGAGTGGTACTACAATGTGTGCATATCTACACACAAGGAATCAAGAATAAATGTAAAAACAGTCAGTGTTAAGAGATATTTTCCCCATAGGTTTTACAGGGAAGCAAATGTTGTCAGTAGCTGTATGAAGGGTATACTAATAAACTGTGTGCAACTGTTCAATTGTCCCACCACATGTTTGCAAATGTCAGCAGGGTAGGTACATACAATATGCACTCTTCCTAAATCATACCTCTCAGCTGTACAGATATTCACTGAATGTCCAAATATTTGTCTAAGATGTCTGGTCCATTTTACATAAAGTAATGGTGGCATGGCAAATTAGTGGCAAACTGTTATAGACTGAAGTTAGAAAATAATGATAGACATACAAGTGTCAGATGTTATATCCATCAAAAAAGCCATGCAAATGCAAAACTTGTTATTTTATTAACTTTCTAAGTTTGTAAGAGCAATATCTAAAAATTGTCCATATTTAAGGGTCTTTGTCCTACTCTTATGTAGGACTTTGTCCAGACCTCATGCTCTAAGAGGTTGAGAGGTATGTTTCCGATACATGCCTCTCAAGTGTCACACTGTCATGGCTAGTGGTCACTGCTGCAAATAATCCTGGACACAGATAGGAAACCAGTTGATGTATGCCTGTAGCACACTCACATAAAAGCAGTTTAGGGTACCCCTCCTGTTCCAGATATGTAACCCTGACATGTACGAGTCCCCTCTAGTTATGTACCTAGAGCTGTCACAGCTTGCCTCATACCATTCCAGGCTGACAGTTTAATAGGTATGGTTGTTCTACAGAAGCTATGGCCATAGGTAGATATAAAGTGAGGGCAGACCCATAGAGTATTGAGCAGTACTCTTGTGGAAAGTAGAAGCATAAACAGTTGTTAATGGATTTTTTGCCCCCCCCATCTGCATCAATAATTATTACTCATATACTACAGGTATTTTGTGCTCCAACCCAGTGTTGGGACTTGTGTTATATTGCTGTCACTATGTCTGAATGCTTGCATGTTAACATATCTTTTTCAAATACCATTGTTGGTGGCCTGTTGCTGTCAGTGTTACTGGCATGCTGTTATGATGCATACTGTTGCTCCATTTATGCATGTATTCTGTTTGTTATGCAACTTTTTCAAATCTGTTTTATGGGGTTAATTGAAACACCCATGCATGCTGTTATAACTAATCTTGAAATGTGTTGTTCATAACTAACCAACAGATTTTGTAAAACCTCAACACCATAGTGCATTTGGGAAGGCAGATCCCAGCAGGTCCACCTGTCCCACCTCATCTGGCTGTGGCACCAGGCTCCAGCCCATCTGGGACCCAACCTGGATCTCCCTCACCTGCTGGTTCTGCACCACCTTCAGGTGGAACCACTGCAGGGGACAGGGCCCGCTACCCCCTGGGAGCGTGCTCTGACAGGAGGCCATCGCCTGCAGTCAGATCTGGGGTTTGGTGCACAGCATCCTTCAGTCTGAGTTTGGAGAGTAGCTGTGCCAGATTGGGTGCTGCCTGGTGCACCTCAAGGGGCAGGCTGCCCCTCCTGTCCAGCCCCCAGCACAGGCACCTTTGGGTCCATGAAGGTGCAGTGGTGACTATCCATGGGTGGAGATCTCAGTCCCACTGTAACAATATGGGGCCCATGGTCTTCAGATTCCCAACCACCCTCCACGTCAAATGTGTTTACCCCCTCATATGTCATATACTGCTCCTGTCTGCTGTCATGTCTGTCTCAGTACCCAACCTACCTCCCCAGACATACCTACAATCCTTCCCCAACATTCCACTCTCACCTTAAAAAAAAAAAAGGACATCTGTCCCAAAAATAAAAAAAAAAAAAAAAAAAAATATATATATATATATATATATATATATATATATATTGCCCCGTACATAGCTGTCCATTTCGCACACATGTCCACTGGACACGTAATCTGGTCCATTTGGCTTGACAGCACATTTCTGTTGTCCTCACCCCTCTCTCTGGGGTTTGAATGTCCAAATTCACCTCCAAATTCTGTACAAATGCACAGCTGTTGCGGTATAAGAAATGGACAGTTATGGACCTTCCCTGTACCCATCCTGCACATCCCTAGCTATCTTTCATATTGTTTTTCCCTCTGTGTGCCCTTTTTCACCACTTTCCTATCACCCCTTTTATCTTTTAAAGAAATTAGCGCAGGTGTAAGCAAGATGCTAAGTGAAACCAACACAGATTAAGTATCTGTACATTTAACCATGTGTTGGCATTGCTTAGCATCATGCAAACCCACGTACACCTGCTTACAACTGCTTTCATCACTCTGTTTCCATCAGACACTGTTCTGCCTAGCAGCCCTGCCAAGACTTTAGCCCAGGGCCCTATACACCATAGTAAGAGCAATGTACCACTACTCCATTTGAGTTGCAAGGATTGCTGATACTTTTTCAAACATATCATATAGGAGAGTCATTCAACAGTAGGGAAATGATTCTGTAGAATCAATTAGGTTTTGTATATATACATATACAAATGTATACATGTATGGAGATGCATAGATAAGGAAAATGTATACATAATATAAATAGAGATATACACACACACACACACACACACACACACACACACACACATATATATATATATATATATATATATATATATATATATATATATATATACAACAAAAACCGTACACCAGAAGAGAAAATAATATAAAAATAAAACTTCTTCTATTTAAAACACTAAAATAATAAAGTAAATAAAACTCGCAGGCACCAAACAGTTCAATTAAGCTTTCACTCTTATTAGATGAAAGAGCTTCTTCTGAAGAAGCTCTTTCATCTAATAAGAGCGAAAGCTTAATTGAACTGTTTGGTGCCTGCGAGTTTTATTTACTTTATTATTTTAGTGTTTTAAATAGAAGTTTTATTTATATATATATATATATATATATATATATATATATATATATATATATATATATATATATATATGCTCATAACATGTAGTGGAGTCATACCTCAGAACCATACCTCTCAACCTCAGTGCAAGAAATCTGGCCACAGGCTGTCCAAATGGGGGGAACAATGGGCCAAAACTAGGGACATATTTTAAATATTGCTCTTATAAATGTAGAATGTTGCCAGAATGACAGGGTTTTTTTCAGCATACATGTTCCGAAGGATGTGAGTTCTGAAACTGAAATATATGTCATCATTTACTGACAAAAATCCTCAGATCATCACTGTGATTTACCAGGGAAATAAAAATAATGAATCTGTGGAAGAGACCAGAAATATGAGCAATAAACCTGGACATTCTCAGAATCCCTTACTGGAATGAATCTGGACCAAGCCTGACAAAGTAGTGGAGAAAGCCATGAAAATAGGGACATATCTGAAATACTGTAGTAGATAAGCTGACACAGTTGCTACAATAACACCCTCCTTTCTGTCCTAACATATATTGACTGAAATACCACAAGTCCAAGACTTAATTACTTCTCACTAGTTAGTGACTTAAATCTTCACATCATCCCACTGATGTGTCAGAGATACCCAACACTTATAGTGGCCAGGCAACAGTACAGCCTACAAATATCTGGACATAACATCACAGTAGGGAAACTACACTCAGCTGCTAAGCATGTCACCAAGCACTGTCCAAACTGCAGTCAGACTGACACAACACTAACCCAAATCTGCTATGGGGAATTGCACATGTATTTGCAAATATAGAGGCACCACAGGGATGTAAAAGCACTGAAAAACAGTTACCAGTGTGAAAGTGCATACCCACAACCAATTCAACCACAGTCTCAGTGACATACCGGTAAGCCAAAGGAACAGTACAGAATAAGGACTGTGTGAACAAAAACATCTCAACATGTTTGCCACTCACACACTACCCCTACATATACTGGCCCAATTCACGCTGTAGTATGATGCCTGACCATGGTATGGGACATGTCTCAGTCTTCCCCTACAAACATATACAGTTGATAGACCACCAGAAACTGGAGCAGCATGCACAGGCAGATAGAAAAGGAGCCATAACACATACATCTACCTCCCTCCCTACACATGCCAAATAACATTGACACACTACATTGCTACACCATCCTGACAGTCTGTCAACAATTGCCAGAAATACATAGACTTCTCAACTATTCAGAGTCCCACAGAATGTCCAGGCTTTGTTCTCATATATAAGGCCTCTTACACATAACATGTTTGGCATTCTGATACATCACTAGGATGGTATCAGGAATGAAGGCACTAAATAATGATATACCCTACCTATCAACTTCTTACTGCATGACATCTGGACAAAGCTTGACATACTTGGGGGACAGAGGTCCAAACACAGGGGCATGTGTGAAATAGTACTGTTATAAAATGAGACAGTTGCTGGTGTAACAGGGTTTGTTGTAACATATATTGTCGAAGGGATAAGTCCGAAACATAAATGGAGGATACCATTTAATGACTGCAATCCCTGCAATATGCTACTGATTTTCCAAAGAAAGAAAATGTATGAGGAACAGACCAAACATGAGAGTCCAAAATCTGGCCATTATGTGGATAGCCTTACAGTTGAGAGTTATGTCCACCACATAACACTGTGAGAATTAAAAGCACTCAGAAAAGGCGTGTCCACACAAACCCTGTTAAACTAGCATTAATTAACTGTATAACAGCAAAACTTACATTCTCTTCCTATGCCTGGAACATTCTTCCCAGTTTGTTGGGCTGTCTCCACAGTTATCGTTGTAAGAGGTATTTCCAACTACCCTCTGTGATGTTGTTGTTCACACACCTCCATGAAGTCCTCCTCACAGGCAAGGAAAAGGGGCAGCACACACATGAAGTACTCAATTATAGGAGTGTGTTGCCATGCCATTGGCTATAGGAATAACGCCACAGCTGTTCTGCATGCAATTAGCAAATGGGGGACACCAATTGGTGCACAGGCCATCAGCTACTCATGAGCATTACCTACAAAAGGCAGGCTGCTGCCTATGCAAAACAGATATATACCCTACATCTGGGAGGGAGAGAGAGACAGAGAGACAGAGAGAGACAGAGACAGATAGACAAAGAAACCAACCAACACATATTGGAATCAAACCAACCATACTGGGAAAAAAGGTATGTCAAACAAGTAAGCATGTAATGGGATGCAGTAGGAGTATGTAATAATGGGAAATAGGAAGTTCAACAAATATGTTTCAACAAGACTTACTGTATTGATATATTGCTGATCAGAACTTATGGCCATAGCATTTGGGTCTGTCTGCAGTGACATAGATCACAGCTCAGGCCCCTGAGTCACCTTCTCAGGCCCCTGAGTCACCCCAGGAAAGCATGGCTCACATGACTACTACTGGAGTGTGTGTTGAACAATACTGACTGTGACAGTGCTAGGCCAGCTACTGGGATGTTGTAGATATCCATATGTTAATTGTGATGAATACAGCTATGATATATATATATATGTTTGTCTCAGAAATGTGAGAGACCTATACAGGGTATTTGCATAGTGAAATACTGTTGCAGATGTGTGTGTTGAACTGCATGTGATATATTGAAATCATAACATTCAACGGTCCAGTGTTATGTACACTGATCATATGTGTGCCTCATAATTGTAGTCATTAATTCATAGAGTTGTGTTATGTCTGGCAAATCATTGGCAACCTGTGAAGACTGACATTACAACATCTCATTCTCTTTCTTTTGGATGTTCCTGTTAGGGATTGCTACAGTGGATCATCTTTTTCCATTTCATATTGTCCTCTGCATCTTTTTCTTTCACATCAACCGCCTGCATGTCCTCTATCACCACATCCATAAATTTTATCTTAGGCTTTCCTCTTTTCCTCATACCTGGCAGCTTCATCCTTACCATTCTTTTTCCAATATACTCAGCATCCCTCCTCAGTACATGTCCAAACCAACATAATCCCATGGGTCAATATTAGTAGAGCAAAACAACTTAAGAGCGAATGCTCTTTCTTCAACATGTACAGCCCGAAGTCTGAAAACAGCAAATTTGCAGAACAGCAATTTTTTCCCAGTGAAGAAAAATCACTGGACTGTTCTTGTGATTTTGCTGTTTTCCCCACTGTGGTGCAATCTCGGAGTTGGTATATTTAATTAGGGGGGGTGTGGGAAGCAAAGTCCCCCACTTTATTTTGTCTTTATAATTTTTTTTTTTTGGAACAGTGATTTTTTTTTTTACCTAGGAAAAAATCGCTGTTCTATAACTTTGCTCTTTAACTCTGCCATGTCCAGCTCTCAATCCTGCATTTTTGTCAATGCCATTGTCTCCAACCCATATAACATAGCTGGTCTCACTACCATATTTTAGACATTCCCTGTCACTCTTAGTGGTACTAGTCTGTCACAAATCACTCCAGACACTCTTCTCCACCCTCCCCATTCTGCCTGTACTCTCTTCTTCCCCTCTCCCCCACAGTCGTCATTACTCCAAACTGTTGATCTCAAGTATTTAAACTCATCCACCTTTACTCCCTGCATCCTCACTATTCCTCTATCCTCCCTCCTATTCACACACATATATTATGTCTTAGTCCTGATGGCCATCATTCCTCCCCTTTCTAGAGCATATCTCCACCACTCCAATGTCTCCTTGACCTGTTTGTTACACTCACTTCAGATCACAATGCCATCTGCAAACATCGCAATCAATGGGGACTCCTGTCTGATCTTGTCTGTCAACCTGTCCATCACCACTGCAAACATGAAAGGGCTCAGAGCTGATCCCTGATGCAATCCCACCTCCACCTTAAATGCACCTGTCACTCCCACTGCAGAACTCACAGCAGTCACACTACCCTTGTTCATATCTTGTAGTGCTCTTACAGATTCATCTGCCACTCCTGACTTCCTCATACAGTATCACAACTCCTCTCTAGGCACCCAGTCATATGCTTTCTCTAAGTCCACAAAGACATAATGCAACTCCTTCTGACCTTCTCCATTCTTCATCAACACTCTCAGAGCAAACATTGCATCTGTACTCCTCTTTCCTGGCATGAAACCATACTGCTGATTAGTAATCCTCACCTCCCTTCTTAGCCTAGCTTCCACCACCCTTTACCATTACCTCATGCTGTGACTGATCATTGTTATCCATCTGTAGTTACTACAGCTCTGCACATCACCCTTATTCTTATAATTGGTACCCAAACACTTTTTCTCCACTCCTCACACATCCTCTCACTTCCCAAGATTACATTAAACAGTATGGTTACAAAGACCACTGCCATTTCTCCTAAACACCTCCATGCTTCCACAGTTATGTCATCTAGACCAACAGCCTTTCCATTCTTAAACCTCTTCATAGCTATCCTTACTTCCTCCTTGCTAATCTGTTGCACTTCCTGATTCATCATACCCACATCATCCAACCTTCTCTCTCTATCATTCTCTTCATTCAACAGCCCCTCAAAGTACTCTTTCCATCTGATCAACACACTCTTCTCACTTGTGAGCAAGTTTCCCCTCATTATCCTTTATCACTCTTATCTGCTGCACATCCTTCCTAGCTCAGTCCCTGTGTCTAGCCAATCAGCACAGGTCCTATTCTCCATCCTTAGTGTCCAACCTTTCATACAACTCTTCATACACTTCATCCTTAGCTTTTGCCACCTCTCTCTTTGCCATGCACCTCATCTCCTTGTACTCCTGTCTACTTTCTTCATCTCACTGACAATCTCACTTCTTCTTCACCAACCTCCTTCTCTGTATACTCCACTGTACTTCCTCATTCCACCACCAGGTCTCCTTGTTCTCCTTCCTCTGTCCAGATGTCACACCAAGCACCTTTCTAGTCGTCTCCCTTACTAGCTCTGCTGTAGTTACCCAGATATTCGGTAACTCTTCACTGCCACCCACTGCCTGTCTTAACTCTTCCCTGAACTCAACCTCACGATCACCCTTTTCAGTTTCCACCGTTTGATCCTGTGTGCTGCCCTCACATTCCTCCTCCTCCTCCTCTTCTTGATCATCAACGTTATTCCACAGACTAACATTCCATGCTGCCTAACTACATATTCCCCTGTCACCACTTTACAATCTCCAATCTCCTTCAAATAGGCCCCCTTGCATGGGAGATACTCCACCTGTGTGCATCTTCCTCCATTCTTGTATGTCACCCTATGCTACTCTGTCTTGCTAAAATATGTATTCACCACAGCCATGTCCATCCTTTTTACAAACTCCACCACAATCTCACCTTCTGCATTCCTTTGCTTAACATCATACCTACCCATCACGTCTGCATCCCCTCTGTTCCTGTCACATGCTCCAATCACCACTTCTCTCACCCTTGGATACAGCCATCACCACTTCATCCAATTCACTCCAAAATTTTTCTGCCTCATCCATCACACACGCAACTAGCGGAGCATATGCACTAACAACAGCCATTATTACACCATCAATTCCCAGATTCACAGACATCACTCTATCTGATACTCTTTTCACCTCCAAAAACACTCTTGTCATACTGTTCCTTCAGGATAACCCCTACACAATTCCTCCACCCATCCACACCATGACAGAACTATTTGGACCCAACTCTGATATCTCTAGCCTTACCCCTCTTCCATCTGGTCTCTTGCACACACAGTATATCAATATTCCTTCCGTCCATCATATCAGTTAGGTATGTCCCCATACCAGTCATACTGCCAACATTAAAAGTTCCTACCCTCACAACCACTTTCTCCTCTCTTCCTGCCATATGAGCGTTGGACATCCTGCAAGATATTTTTATGAATGCAAAGGCTACTGTGCTATCAAATGACTAAAGTGTGCTACAGCTATATTAGGAAAGTGTCACTAATTTTGGCCCATCACCCCCCCCCATGTATGTGTGGCATCCTCCAGATGTCCTGTTCTAACAGGTTGACAGGAATGACTGAGCAGCAAGAGTGTAAATACAGTGTGCCATACTGACATAAAACAGAAATGTATATCAGGTATTACCTGTGCACATGTATGTATGAGTAGGTATACCTGGCTGCCTCATAACAACAGACATGGGATGCAAAATGTCAGGTATATAAGCTGTACATGTGTGTAATCTCAGTTTCTGTGCATCCAACAGAGTTAGATTTCTACAGCTCCTGGTTGTTGCTTTGCCCTGATACAGACATGGGTACTAGAATAAGCATGATTATCAGATTGAAATTGGAGAGCTCTCCAACTATGTTATGACCTTGAGTCCAGGCCTACTACAAGCAGCTATATGACCACTGACATAGCTGTATGGACTCAGCAATACCTTACCTGTAAAACCTGTCTACACCAAAGTAGAGTAATCCCCTTTGCTGGACAGCGGCAATACACAAACCATATAATTGGTCACTAAATTGGCTGTACAGGGCAAAGTAGGAGCAGGCACCAATTTGGCAGCAAGTCAACCTTTGTCTAAATGAGCATATAAGGTCACAGGGGGTTTACTGTAAGGCTAACTATGAGTACAAATTGGGCACATCCACCAAGGGCAATCACAAGTCCTTCTTCATATGTCTGCAATCTCAGAGGCAACAACCCAACCTACCCTGTAATTATGGTCAATCACACCACATATACACACACACACACGATAGCTATAGCCAACCTACTGTAAACAGGTTTAGGGCAAACATCACCCCCTGGCTCACCATCTGTATAGGTGGATATGCATAGCACCTGCACCCCTCCCCTCATCATCAGGGAGAAGGTGCATACTGCCTAATCAAAGTCAACAAAAGCAAGTCTCCATGGGACCTGATAGCATTTCTGTCTGCATCCTACAGGAACTCAGGCATATGCTTCCAGCTCCATTACACACTCTGTGCAAGCAAAGCCAGAGCACCATTGACATCCCATCTGCAAGGAAGACAGCCACTGTCATCCCTCTACACAAACATGAATGATGAATGGTGGTTTATGTAATGTACTGGCCCTCACTGGGTGGAACATGACACATCAGGACCAGGAGTGCAATGCAGCAATGAAGGTTCATACTGTGCTGATAGATGACAGGGGTATAATGCGGTTGTAAGTGGTGGCTAATGATAGGCAATATTGATGTGCTGGCTCTGTAAATAACTCTGGACAATGGTCCTGTGATGTGTTTCCCTGTTTATGACTTCCAGGTGGCATGCAGTGTCAGCCAGCATACACTGCAGAAGAGAATGCAGCTATCACTGATGCAATAATACAGCACTATGTGAGGTGCTGTTCGGCTGGAGCCAACAAAATCTGCAGGAGCAGACTGCCCTGTGGGATGACCTTGTCCACAGAGTGAATACCTTGGGTCACCATGGCTACACATATGATCAGGTCAGGCATCGGGCATCTGACTTGATACGTCTTGCTCGGCAAAGGGCTTCTGCCGTGGCCAGGGACCATACTGCTACAGGTGGCGATCCAGCCACACAGGTCCCACTTACAGCAACAGAGGAGCTCCTTGTCAACCTTGGGGCAGCCCCCACACAACAGCCAACACATGAAACACATGAAACACCAGTTGTGGTGTAGGTAGCACCCAGGCAACAGGTGAGAAGCATCGAGGTAAGACCACAGTGCACATCAATTTAATCATGTAGCAGTCATACTGTCTTCTAGATGCATATGGCAGTTCAAACTGCATTTGTGAGTGAAGTTTAGTAATGCACACAAGTGCACATCTATGGTGAGGGACAGCAAATTTTGTACTATCATAGCTTGTACTGTACCTGTGCAGAAATATAGCATTCATCCTGTACCAATGCCAAATGCCAAATGTGAGTCTGCTAACAATACCTCTCCCCACAACTACATAGGTCCCTCTGGTCTGCATGTGGGACAGCAGCCTGAAGCTGGTGAGTATGGGATTTTCCTGTTGTGGCTTACCAGTACCCCAGGCATGTTAAGGTCATGCATATGACCATGTACACAACTGTTACCCTCAGCCATTTTGTAATATCTGCATGTTCACTTGTGGTGGAGTTAACTGCATTGCATCACAGTGGTCATCACAGAGGCCTATTTGCAGGAGAAGTCACATATATGTAGTATACCTCACTACCTGTCATTGCAAGAAATCTGGACAAAGACTGACAACATGGGGGGAAGAAGGCCCAAAACTAGGGATATATTTTATAAATTAGTGTTATACAGTGCATATAAATGGTGTACACACACCTTTTAGAATGCCGGGGATTTGTGATATACAAAAATGAGAGCACAATAAAACATTTCCAAACCCTTCCAACCTTTCATGTGACCTATAACCTGTACAATTCAATTGTAAAACAAACAAATCTGTTAGGTGAACAATTATGACACATAAAAAACTTACAAGATGCTAGATGCATACGTGTGCACAGGCTGAAGCTAATATTGTGTTGAAGCAGCTTTCAATATTATTACAGCATTACATCTTCTTAGGTACATACCTGCCATCAGTTACAGAGACTCTTCAACTAACAGCAAATAATGGTCAGCTGTACTACCAGGATTATCCTAAATTTACTCAGTTGCCTGCAACAACAACAGCCATAGTTTGCATACAGCTTACAAATCAGCAAAGGGATCTCATTTGTGAAAGGTGTCAGCCCAGAGAAGGGTACACACATATTTCCACAGCATTGCATTTACCATGGAATACAGTGAAGACAGTCATCAAAATTTGGTGGATATATGGGACAACAGTGACATTGCAAACAACTGGACATCCCTCCAAATGTGTGGAAAAGGCAAGAACCAAACTTGTCAGGGAGGCTGCCAGGAGACCTACAGCAACACTACAGGAGTTGCAGGAATCACTGGTAAGTACTGGTTGTGTACTACATGCGACAACAATCTCCCGTATTCTCCACACATTTGGCCTATGTGGTAGGTGTGGAAGATGGAAGCCTTCTTACATGCAGAACAACATCCATGTCTGGAATATTTAAGACAAATACATCAGGTCCCCCAATAACATGTGGGGAAATATGTGATGGTGTAATGAGACCAAGGGTGCACTTTTTGGCCACAATACCAAAAGGTTTATTTGGCACAAGAACAACACTGTGCATAACCAAAAGAACACCATTCCCATGGTGACTAATGGTGATGATAGTGTCCTGCTTTGGGGTTGCTATTCATAAGCTGGAAGTGGGCCTTTAGTCAAGGTGGAGGGGATTAGTAACAGTTCAAAATACCAGTCCCTTTTGGCCCAAAATCTTCATGTGTCTGCTAGAAAGCTGTGGATGGAGAGGGCTTACACCTTTCCACACAACAATGACCTAACCATACATGAAAATCCATAAAAGAATGTCTTCACCAGAAGACAATCAATATTTTGGAATGGCCCAGCCACAATCCATACATACATCCAATAGAGAATCTGTGAGGTGCCCTGAAGAGGCCTGTGCAGAAGTGATGCCCTTGCAATCTGACAGAGTTGGAAGGCTTCTGCAAGGCAGAGTGTACAAATATTGCTAAGTCAAGATGTGTCCTGCTGATACACACCATCCCAAGAAGACTGACTGCTGTTATGAAATCAAAAGTTGCATTAACAAAGTATTAGTTTAAGGGTGTGCACAGTTATGCAACCAGCTTATTGTACATATTTCAACTTCTACATGTTACCCCTAACCGATGTGTTTGTTCTTCAATTGGATTGTACAGGTTATAGGTCACATTAAAGGTGGTAAATGTTATCACATAATTTCTGTGGTCTCATGTTATATATCTGACAAACCTGGCATGTTAAGAGGAGTGTTTACACTTATAATATCCACTGTAAGCTTAGAAGGTTGTTAGTGTAACCGGTTATGTTGTAACATACATGAACTGCAGGTTTTGAAGTGTGAGACTCAGAATGTGTCATTAAATAGTGACACCAGTCCTCATATCACCCCAGTAATGTGTCAGACAAACACAGAATTTATGACGAACAGACCAGAGATATGAGCCACCCATGTAGACATTCAGCGACACTCTGCACAGGTGAGAGGTATGTTCTGTAGGAGTTGCTACTGTGCTATACAGGTGAACAGCAATTATGTGTACATGGGTGCAGTGTGTGCTACTTAAAGGCACATCACCTACTAACACTACTCACAATCAACAGAGGTGTATATAAGTAGTAACATGAAGTGGAAATGGCTGCAGTGCATGATGTTAAGGGCCAGTCTAGGATGTATATGTAGTGGTCTGACTGTGTTGTAAATGTCACCAGTTAACTATTGTGAGGTCTTTGTAATGCCTGTCTGCCACCTCACCTGTATGTATGTGCATGTGCATGTGTGTGTGTGTGTGTGTGTGTGTGTGTGTGTGTGTGTGTGTATGTGCGTGTATGTGTGTGCATGTGTGTGTGTGTGTGTGTGTGTGTGTGTGTGTGTGTGTGTGTAGCAACAAATGCTATAGTGCAGGTATTAATATGCATATGTTGTCTTTTCCCCACAGGCGGTCATGGTGGTTGTAGTCCCTCCCACTCATATCTGATGTCAGTGTTTCTACAGACTCTGGCAATGATGATGGCCATATTCATGCACAGATGGTGCTGTCAGGGGCTGAATCTGTGCCATCGTTTGGCATCCCACAGTCATCCACAATGTCCCCACACACAGTCACAATGCTCAAATATGCCCCATCCCCAGCAGCCACAGATGATGGACAGCTGGCAGGTGGTGACATGGAACAGGCTAGTGTAGTGACTATGGTAGGTGTCGGTGTAGACATTAGACATAATCAAAGAGCAGGTGAGGTCCCACACAGGTGGATGGACAGGGGTGTTCACAGGAAGACTGCTGCTCATTAAGCCACTGTTGCAAGTGCCACAGCAGGTCTCATCAGATGCATGTTTTGGGCTGCCATGGATGCATAGACAGGTAGTGAATGCAACACCATTCAAATACTCACGGTGGTGGATGCAACCCTTCCTGATTTATGTGGCAACATACGTGACCTTGTTGAGGCCACGCGTCAAAATACTGAGGTCATGAATAGATGGCGGGGTGAGACCTTGTCAATTCTCGACCATGGCATGACTGTGCTAGAGGGTGTGGTGGGAGATGGGCACCGGCCATGTGGATATAGGTCAGCACCAACATCAGCTGAGAGTCTACAGGGCCATGCACCTTTACAATCCTGTAGTGGCAGTGACACCAGCAATACTGAAGGGGTGTTGTTGTCCACATCACAATGGAGCAGGCCATGACCACATGGTCCTGGCTGGTCCCATCAGGGACACAAATCCAGCAGACAGCAGCCATTATCAATAAGCAGTACTGTATATGGCCTTGGGCCTGGTGGCGCCAGTGACCTGGCAGGACCAGTTCTTGTGTCCATGGCCGGAGGCAGTGAACTGGACACCCTGCCATGTATTGTCCACAGCTGTCCAACATACCTTTGTGTAGGTCTGCCACATGGTGCAACTGTATCACAGGCAGGTTACCTTCAGACGAACACAGCACCTCTGAACAGCCCATCTATAGGATACCCCTCCAAACACACACACACACACACATGGGTGTCAACCATATGGCCCAGCCTAGGCCTCTGACAAACTCACACTGCACCCTGTGCATATGATGATACCTGTGCCACATCACCTTCATCCATACCATCAATGCAGGGAGAGGCTAATATGGGTCTAATGCACAGGGTGAATACAGCACAGTGTAACTATGTAATACTGTGTAAGGTGCTGTCTGCTTGCATTTGTTATGGTACACATATAGGAGTATGTACCTTATTAGCCATGATGCATTATTGCTGATAGTACCATTGACTGAATGTAGTCTGACATGCTGTATTCTGTTTGTGTTCCAGGTGTCTGTGTGTCTGCAGGTTGTGTCCCTGCAGACATTACCAATGTGTAGTATGGCAGAGTGGAAATACACCAACCATTTCATAGCCAAGGTACAACTTTATATGTATGTCTACCAGGTGTGTATGCATGCAACGATGTATGATGGACACTGTTGTCAGACAGTGTGACCTGGTGTACATACCCCTTGTCACAGACAGGTAGCCTTCAGACATGTCACCTCAGTGCTGTGTAATACCACAGGCGCATACATATGGAACAGGTTACTGGAGTACTGTCAGAAGATCCCTCACAAGCTTAGCCATTAGAGTGACCACAACAGATTCACATGTCAGCACCTGTTGCACCTGCCATTTCTTTCCCATACACTCAACCCTGATGCAGTTGGTGAGGGCATGCATGGTACTGTATATGACAGGTTTGTGGTAGGTATTCCTGCGTTCATAGGGTGGAACAGGGAGACAAAATGGTATATCCTTTGCATACACACAGTAAAGACCGACACAGGGACAAGTGCATACAGTAACACAAACACAGTTGGCAATGGACAGATTGTAAACCTACATATCCACTTTAATGTACTATAGTGCTATATATACATGACATGCCCCATATAGATTATATTTGTGAGACATAACCCAATACCTCTTATAACATGTAATTTTGTGAATGCCTTCATGGATGGTGAAATAAACCACCAAAAATAGCAGCTGGAGTCATCTATTGCTCTTACAAGCATGCTCAAGTGATAGGGTAACAAACGTTGTATCAGCATGATGTTTCAGGCAGGTATGATATCTGATGCTGACATAAGTGTCAGTACACTAACTTTGGCCTTTTTGGCAACAATATCACATGCATGGCCATTGTTAGGGGGCACAGACTACATATGGGTTGCAAACATCCAGATATTATGTAGATATTTGTACAGATGACTGCAATGGCCTGTACAACAGTTTAACATGCTGCATGTGAGGCAGATGTCATTAACATGCAATATAAAGTAATGCCATCGGGAAGTGGTAAACAGACGTGGATGGTACACACATCGAAAAGTTATAACCCACACAGGATATGATTCTCACCGAAGCACACACAGTTGCCAGTACTGCGATTAGAATCCCTACCTATCTAGTTATTTCTACTATAGTGTTACTCAGTTATCAGACTCACCACAGAACTTATATGAATTTAGCTTGCCCCAAGGTCAGACCTTGTAAAGTAGGGTGATGGGAAATGTACAGGATGGTATATACACACACACACACACACACACACACACACACACACACACACACACACACACACACACACACACACACACATACATAAGCAAGCCTTCTAAGGTAGGGTGATGGGAAGTGTACAGGGTGGTACACACACACACACACACACACACACACACACACACACACACAGACACACACACATCAGCAGGCCTTGTAAAGTAGGGTGATGAGAAGTGTACAGGGTGGTATACACAAACACACACACACACACACACACACACACACACACACACACACACACACACACACACACACACACACACACACATACGTCAGCAGGCCTTATACAGTAGGGTGATATGACGTGTACAGTGTGGTATACACACACCAGCAGACCTTGTACAGGGTGGTATACACACACCAGAATACCTTGTAAAGTAAGGTGATGGGAAGTGTACAGGGTGGTATACACACACACACATACACACACATGCACACACACACAAACACACACACAAACACACACACACACACACATCAGCAGGCCTTATACAGTAGGATGATAGGACGTGTACAGGGTGGTATACACACACCAGCAGACCTTGTACGGGGTGGTATACACACACCAGAATACCTTGTAAAGTAAGGTGATGGGAAGTGTACAGGGTGGTATACACACACACACACACTTACTTGCCAGTATTGAGATTAGAACACCTGCCTATCTAGTGATTTGTACTATAGTATTACACAGTTATAGCACATACTACAGAGCTTACTGGGCTGACAGATGGCCAAAGGTGCTGATAAGTGGAATAAAATCAGCAGGACAGATAAAGTGGGGCACTGGGTGGGAAGCTTATCAAAATAATTTTTCTTACAAACAGACACGATTACACACACTTATACTTCCACACAAACATTTGCCGGATCTGGGAGTAGAAGCCCTGCCTCTCTAGTGATTTGTACTATAGCATTACACATTATTGCATGAGCTATGGAGTTTACTGGGCTGACAACTGGCCAACATTGTGATAAGGGGAATGACATCAGCAGGACAGATATAGTGGGGCACTGGGTGGGAAAGTTATGAAAAAACTTCTTCTTACAAACATACACACTTATGCACCCACACACTCATTTTCTGGATGAGGGATTAGAACCCCTGCCTATCTAGTGATTTGTGCTATGGTGTTACACGGTTCACGCATGTGCTATGGACCTTACTGAGCTGACAACTGGCCAAAGGTGCTGATAAGGGGAATGACATCTGCAAGACTAATAAAGTGGGGCACTGGGAAGTATTGTGGGTGGGGATGGCCTAAAACTGTTTCACCTACAAACAAACAAATACACACTCCCTTACTCTCACACACACAACTGTCTCTCTCTCTCTCTCTCTCTCTCTCTCTCTCACACACACACACACACACACACACACACACATACACACACATATACATACAGTTGCCAGTATTGAGATTAGATTAGAACCCCTACCTATCTAGTCATTTGTACTATAGTATTACACAGTTATCACACTTGCTACAGAGCTTATAGGAGTGATAGCTGTCCAATGGTACTTCTAAGGTGAATGATAGCAGCAGATCTTGTGAAATACGGCAATGTGAAGTGTAATGAGTGTGAACAGTTTCCTAATACTTAGACCTACAGACACACACACACAGGCAGGTGATGTGATATTGTAAACTCAACCTCAGTACTATTACACAATGGGGCTCACCTTTTCTGTTGGCACGTGTAACTGTTTACAACTGGTATGCCAGTGTCCACATCAGGACATCACTGTATACCATTCAGGGTATCCATGTGTGTGACTCACTCTGTCCCCCTCTGTCTCTCTCTCTCTATCACTATCTGTCTCTCACTTCCTCACATCTATGTGTGTGTTTGCTTGACATATGTTATCTGTTGCCTATAGATATATGTCTGTGTATCTTATGCAACAGATGCAGATATATCACATATGGGCCACCTACAGCTAGATGACCCTCATGTCTGATGTGTGTGTGTGTGTGTGTGTGTGTGTGTGTGTGTGTGTGTGTGTGTGTGTGTGTGAGTGTGGGGGGCAGTTAAGGTGTACATAGCTGTCTGTATGCACAGACATATTTACACAATACAGTCATATAGTCTGATGTGGGTTCCAACATGTCCTGTGATTCTTTAAGTGTAGGAGCATGCCCAGTGTGACCTTCTATAGTTAGAGTGGGATTCCATTCCAGAGATAGGTGTACTCCAGTCCAGGGTTTTTTTGTGCTACAGACATACCTCTCAGGAGTACACAGGACTTTCCTCAGGGTATTTGGTTTGTTTAGCAGACATTTTCTGACATATCTGTAGTCTACCGCTGCAATGTATTGTGTCATTACTTAGTGCCAGACATCTTCAGATCATCACAGTGCTTTACTAGAGGAATTCTAGTTGTATGATGCATAGGACAATATTATGAGGGCAGCTATATATATTCTTGCCCAACAAGGCCATTTGTGAGGTGTGGCTACAGCCAGTTGAGTGTTGATATACTGTGTAAACAATCCAGCAACTTGGTGGTATACTGGCTGGGGATTTCCTGTTTGTGTGGCATCTTTCTAACCTGAGATGTCAGATGTCATATCGTTGTGTGGCCATACCTCTCACCTGTACATCTTTTGGCAGGTTGTCCAGGTGTTTGGCTAGAGGTTTCATCCTGTCTACATAAACGTGTGTTTTTATTGCAAGTTAGTTACATATAATTGAAGAGTGATGTTACATAATAATGACAGACATTACTGTTTCAGACTACATAACCTTCAGACAATTTCTGCTACTGCAAACCCCTCACCCTACCAACTTTCTCAGTATGTAAGGGTGATATTTACAACACATGCCTCTCATTGTGCCTTTGTTCCACTTTTATTTCTGCCCTTGTCTAGACATCTTGCTGTCAGAGGTTGGGAGTTATGGGTGTGGGTACAGAGTGCATTCTACCGTGCAGGCATGTCCATTATATGTAAAAGCAAACATAGGAAAAAAGATTATTGAAAATAACCACTGGCAACAGTACCAAAAAGCACTTATATTCACAAAAGCCTTAGCACCTTGGCTACACATCCTTCAGGATGTCCATTATATGTGTAGTATATTACACATAGCACTGTGACTTCCAGGTATGTCAGTGACAGAGCAGTGGGTGTCACTGAAATGCATAACAGTTGGCAATGCAGTTATCTGCACATGGCCCTGTCAAAGATGGCTCTATAGCTAGGACACTACAAGACAACTGCCAGGAGAAAGTGCTGGCCAGATCCTAACAGTATTAACCACACATATACATAGCTCATTGACCCCTGCATATTGGGGACAGGCAACATGTTTTCATCTGTATTGGTATAGCCCTGCCAATGTGTGCTATGCTGCTATTTCTCTGCAAACATACATGTTATTGCATTTCTGTGGGTATATAGGAGGGGGCACACCTATCAACTGTACACTTTTGTACAGACTGTGCTGATATTTGCTTTACATTTTGGTTCCATTTGCCATACTATTGTGCCCTGTCTTGAGGAATAGAGGCATATCAGTAAAGAGCACAGGTCAGATTGTAATGGTATACATTTGAGATTCAGACTTCTTACCCCTCATAGCTTTACTGCAACTGTGTGTTCTGCTGTGCTATCACTGTGTGAGTCTTTAGGGGGTAATTCAACATTGCTGCAATTTTTGTGCCTTAACCAGACATTTCTCTCTGGTTTTCTACAGCTGATTTGCTGTGTAGGTGTGAGGGGTGGGTATGGGACCCCCACCCTGACATCCATGCATGTGACCTATGACCCCCCATTAGCTGTCCCCACACATATACTGCAGTAGGATTTGCCACCTTGGGTACTACTGCATAGTGTGGTGAGGCCAGTTTTGGGCAGACACTTCCTGGTGTCCCACATAGCTGTCAGTTGTCTGCTGCTATCCCAGTAAGCCACCCCATTCCTTTGCATGCATGCAGCATTGCCATAGATATGCTAGCAAAACATACTAATCCATTCATTTATTGTTAAGAAGCCGGACTTATCTTGTGCCTGTGGCAATTGTGAGGATGCTGCTTGAGGGTTGCCTATGTTGGATGCACACAGTACACTGCCTATACATGGTAAGTTACCGGTAATGTGATGTGTATGTCATCCATTTTACTGTGGTTGCAGGTCAGAGAGAGGTGTCAGTCCCTGGGGTCCCTACAGTGTCAGTGTGTGTGCTATGTGTTGCCTCTTTGCCAAGGTCTGAGCATACTGGGCATGCCTCCATCTGCCTACAGGAGCAGGCTCAGGGGCCTCTGCCTCTAAATCCCTTTATGCCTGTGGGGACCTTGGCAATGGTGGTGGACTGTGTGGCCCTTCCCCATGCTGTTCCTGCTGCAGCTGTTTCTGCAGGATCATATTATGCACCATGGCACATACTATGAACATGTGTGTGCATGTGGCTGGAGAGTACTGCAGGGCTCCACCAGATATGTCAAGGCAGTAGACCTTGACTTGAGCATCCCAACCACACACTTTATAATGATCCTGATTTGTGTGGGTGTCTGTGCATTTCTGATGGGTGACATCATCCACACCTTCAGTGCATAGCCAGCATCCACCACTAGAAGGCCATATGGGATGCCCCCACTGGCAAATGCCTGGTACAGCTGTGACAAATGCCAGATATGGGAGTCATGATAGCTTCTAAGGCCGCCAGCACATACATTCATGATAATGCTCTTGGCATTGCACATGACCTGGCAGTTGATGGAGGGGGACCTCTTGTGATTTATGTAGACCCTACCCTGTTCACTATTCGGTGCTTTGATTTGGATGTGCATGCAATCTATTGCACCCGGTAACTCTGGTTATTCTGCTACACGGTGAATGAGACACATATTGCTGATCATCTCCTCACAGGTGTTGGGGAAGTAAATGTACTCACCAGCATTTGGTAGCATGGCATCCAGGAACTGGTGGACTACCCTGGATGAAGATGCCTACGAGACCCTCATGATGTCCTCTGTAGGTCTTTGGAAAGTACCTGTAGCTAGAATTCTTAAGGCTACACATACCTTGGTATCCACTGGGGTGGGTTACCCTCTGTTAGCTCTAGGTCTGAGTTGAGGCCAGCACAGCTCAGTGATTTGCTGAAGTAGGTCTCTGTCCACCCTGTAGTGGTCTACTATCTCCAGATCATGTAGCCCTTGGTAAGTTTCCCTGGGTCTCAACACTCTTCTCCTCCTCCTCAGTCTGTGACGGATGTCAGCATTTTCCTCCTCATAGCCCTCAGCCTCTAGCATATACTGAGCGATCAAAGCATTGACAGCCCCTAACATTTTTCCAGTTAAAATTCCTTTGCATGTGTACACCAATGGTCCAGAATTTGTGGGAAAAACTCCAACTGTAAGGTGTTTGCATAGTTTATACTGTTGTGCTGCAGATGCTGCCTATATGATTGGATGACTATGATGCATTCCATCTGCTAGCTGTGGTTGGTCTTGATTGTTTTTGTTCTGCTATTTTCCTTTTTTTTCCCTTCCCATTTCTGCCCCTTTTAAACCAGTGCCCAAATGTAAACAGTCCTGCTATTTCCATTTTTTTTTTTTTGTTTTGTTTTTGTTTCAGACCTGGTGCATGCTGTCCAAACCTGTTTAACTAATGTAAACACGAATAAATGCCCCCACCCCGGATGCGAACATGCTCTTCATTTCATGGAATAAGTCAATATAGCCTCAGACACCCCCCATTGCTTAGCTGTGCTTAGCTAAACTTATCTGGGTGCTATAGGTCTCCAGTGTGCTTACACCATGCATGACACACTCCCTTTTCATGTCTGTTGCTCCTCCTGCTTACACAATCATGTTATAGCACCTACACGGTTAGGTGCAGTTTGGCACTTAGAATATTTTTGTAATCCAGTAAATTTCCCCTCATTTGCATATCCCACTGCCTTAGTTACTGCACTACCACAGAGTCTTTCCCCTTAACATTTACTGTTCCCTGGTATCGTTTTTATTCTGCATGCCATAGACTATAATGTCAAAATGCAGATTTTCCTTAAAATTGAGTTTTTACATTTGTTCTTTTATTTTCGGCATGATTCCACTTGCACGCTGCTACCCTATGCTTAAACAGCCGAGAATGGCCAAAAAAAACCTTTTATTTTTATAAAAATGAAACACTTTTCCATGCCAATGGCCATATATTTGGCCATTGGCATGACTGAAGATTATAATACATGCTTTTATTTGAGATGTCATGCCTACGTTTTAATTTTTGCAGAAATGTATTTGGCTAGTAGCCAAATACATTTCTGCAACTAACACTATTCTTGCAGGGATGCCTGCCTGCTTGCTGAATCACTAATTCTCCTCATTTGCATGATGTTCACCAGCAAATGAGGTAATTAACATTATGCAGTGGTGTCCATGCAGGAATAGTGTAGGCAGGCTCATGCACGTCAAAACAGTAGTTTATTGGATTGCTCGGCGGCCATATTCCGTGCAGGAGTGGCTACACTATTCCTGCATGGAAAAATTAACTTATTGAATCCTGGTGAAAGTTTAAGTTATGGTCAGCAAAAAACATAAAAATATATATTCCCCGAATCTGCATGTACTCAAAAATGTCATTATTGAGAAAACAACATGCAGAGAAAATAAAGTAGCAGACTTATTCAGTGTAATTTTTTTAACAGTATCTTTATAATTAGAAACTTCTCCTATTGTTTGTTTTTTCTACATGTGAACATTGCCACATTCCCACTGCCCTGCCATACCAACTTAATTTTCAAGAATTTCAAGGATAACTAATGTCCTTTGTTTGCTCTCTTTTAGAAAACATGATACAAAATTTTGGGAAGCCATCCTATTCTTTACTAGTTTCATTAACTTATCCATTCTGTGCTTGTATAACCTGATAGACTTGCAGAGCAGTATAACTAATTACCTCATCTTGCCAATATTATAACCTCCTTTCAGTCTCTTTCCTTATTAATTTATTTTACCATCAACGTGTAATTATTTGTGTATGCATACATTTTTTAAATGCCCCTTTTGAATATTATTTGCATGGACAGTATGACAACTGAAACAATGTAGGCTATTTGTTTCACTGGGCTATTTATAGATCTTACTTACAGGTGTACTTTCTTCTTTCTAAATCATCTTAGAAGTAATACCATTTCTCCTTTATCAAGTCACATTTCAGTGGATTAAATCATAGATCAGTACATGACAAAATTATTTTAACATTTCACTTCCGTGGAATAAAACAAAACATCCATCAAGATAATGATTTTTTCTTTACCAGCCTATTATCTGGAAAAATACTATTAAGGACTTTAAATGTCATACAGATACAAACATAACTAGATGCAGTAGCTGACCCATATCAATGACATTTAGTTGTTGATATTATTTCACTTCAAAAATAAATATACTGCACTCTAAAATAAAAACAAATAATTCTGCTGTAGCTGATATGAATGTATTAAAGAGAACTGAAAATTATTTTAATCACTGATTTTCTGCTTTTATTCCCTCAGTGCATGGAATAGTGGTGTAGGATAATTGAGTACTCATGATAGATGTTGACTCAGAAAGTTTATACCTTTTAACTCATTATACCTGAGAGACACTTTCAGGTGCCTGTGCAGTTACATCATAATGATGCCTCTAGCCATCAAATAATGTTTGTTCATGTTTGTACCAAGAATTCCAAAAAAACAAGCTTACAAAAATGGGAAACACAACTGTACTGATAGTTGAACTCTGTCTAGTGCATTTAAAATGATATTAATTGTTATTAATATAATATTTATTTACATTATCATAAATGTCATGTTTTTCAAATATCTCGTCAAACTGGCAGCATGGACAGAACTTGGATGGTTGTTGAGAAATGGCAAGTCATTTACAAAATATTGCAAACTTAATAGTTACTGTGTTCACTGTGACTTATAAAATCCATTTTAAGACCTATCAGCTAAAGAATACTACCACTATAAAAAATAGTTTGTGTTGAACAGTTTGCCATTCGCACTAATTTAGTATCCCCTCTGGTTCCAGAGATATATACATTTGTTTTAAATGTGAGGACATAAGGACATAATTTGATTCCAACATAAAGCTTAGGCTCTGCCTATTGGGATTTACAGTGCAAACTACCAGCACTGCATTGTGGGAATGAATTAGTACAAAGGCAAAAGAAACAAAGTCACTTATCCACAAACACAAGAGTTTTTTAATAAAACAACAAAGCTTTCAGACATAAAAGTCCTTCATCAGTGTTTAAAAACCATTAAACTCAACCATCAATAAATACAAATTTAAAACTATACACATGACACAGCCATCCTATCAACATAGAGGATTAATTATATCAACACACCTCAAAATCCATATTTAAAGTGGCAATTCAGCAATATGTTAAAAAAATACGTTAGTAGTGAAATATGAATTAGTACACCAAGAACATTCCCTGCATCTCTTACAGGTGCACTACTACTGGCTACTGCCTTTTTCATGCAATAATATGGAAACGTAAAGGTAATTTATGTTTACAAGTTCATAGGTTCAGAGGTAGATGCTGCGTCATTTGTCTGGCCATTAACTGCCTAGGCTAGAATATCCATTGGCTGTTATGTTCTGCCTCTATGATGGAAACACAGAGTAGGCCCTGGGAGAATTTGTGAGTGCCCATTCAATTGTCTAAGCCTATGATTAATACATCTTGGTTATTATTTTGTTTAATAAGATATAGGAGAAGTTTATGCTATTGGAAAGTAGATATACTGGGATTAGAACCTGTGATGGCATTGTGTCCAATTAATCTATTGATTACTGACTGACGCCTTAGACTTCATATGCATGTTATAGGAACTATTATTTCCATGAGGAAAGACATGGTATGTTTTGGAAAACAGAATCTGTTTTAGCTCAAAAAACAAACATAGGTCACTACAGAGGAGCCTGCAGAAAAGAGAATACAAAAAGAGGGCAGTTAATTATTCTGAATAAAGGACTTGAGGTCTATAACTTTTTTTGGTTAGGTTTCTCCAGCTGAATGATATGTTTCAGTAAATATGCATCAAATGAGGGATTATATTCATTAAAGGAGAAGATAAAAAAAAGAACAGTAGATCCAACCTTCTTTGATTCTGGATCAGATGCTCATAGTTATGAGTTTGTACATAAAGAAGGAGAGTCTAATTGCAGTGTTGACATGGTTATCAAAGGACAGGGAATCCTCTACAGGGCTGCATAGGTTTCTAATGACAGTGTTATTTTAAGAAGTGTGCCATCTATTTAGTATGATGAGGAATATTTTTTCACCAAAGTGGGCTTTACTGTATTTTTTTACACTCAGCTCAAGATCATTTTCCTTACACCATCTGTTCTCATAATCCAGCCTATCCTGGTGTACCTTTACAAAGGTGGGTATTTAGATAACAACCCCTAATTTACAGTTGTCATTATCACATTTTTTTTAACCAGAGACCTTTATCTCATGCCTATCCCAGTACTCACTGGGCACTTTCCCCTAGCAGGCCACCAACCCATTGCACACATATTCATCTAAGACACATGCTTACAGACATGAGAGGAAACTGAGGCACCTACCCAATATGTACCAAATGTAAGCATCTAGTTGGAAATGTTACTGATTGACCACAATTCTCAATTCCCAAACATAGTCTACATATTCAATATCTTCTAAAAGTTTATTGATAATTCATTGTCTTGCACATCATAATAGAGGATTTGTCAACAGCTCTTAAGCAATCATACATATGACATTTTTTACTTGCAGAAGTCATGCATATGACATATTTTACTTACAGAGGTTATACATATGACATTTCATAGGTTCATAGGTTTATACTAGGCTATCTGCCCTAAGGCATTTATAAGCCTAGCCCAAATGTTTGTGGCTTACGCCAGCCCTTATATGAAAAAATACTGTGCCCATTAGTTTGTTGTGCCTCTGTCCAGCAGTGACACAGAGATGATTCCCAGGATAAACCTACGATCTCCCATCCGCAGGTCAAGATTTCTCTTGAAAAGAGCCAGCAAGGTGCTCTGCCTCACATGGACTGGGATTTTATTCCACAGCATAGGGAGTCTCTGAGTGATAAATCTATCCCTCCAGCATGTCCTATGTATATCCGTGCTAAGGTTTAAGTCGCTTGCTCTAGTGGTTTTGGTGGATTTGGATTTTTTGAGGTGGAGCATGTCCATTAATTCCGGGTTGGACATGGCCTTGTATGTCAGGCACATGTCACCTCTGAGCAGACGGTATGCAACTGAATAGAGCTGGAGTTTCTTCAATCTGGCAGCATATGACAGATTTTGGAGTCCCTTTATCCTTTTGGTGAGGAACTTTTGGGGACTCTCCAATTGCTGCGGATGTCGGGTGCGATACATCCCGAATGGGGCATTGTACTCGATCATTGGTCTGATAAGTGAAGAGTACAGGGGAACAATGACCTCACTAGATCTGGATGTGAATCCCTTCATGATCAGGTGGGCAATGTAGAAGGTCTTTCTAACCACTTTAGCAACGTGAGTGTCAAAAGAAAGGCCACTGTCAACCTGGGTCCCCAGGTCCCTGATAACCTCTTCTGTGCTTAGTGGATTGCCACCTATATGGTAGCTTGGAGTTACCTTGTTTTTCCCGAAGGGTATGACTATACATTTTTTGGTGTTTAACTTCAGGCCATGGCTCTGGCACCAGCTATCTGTTTCTGTGAGTCCCTTCTGAAGGATATCCGTGTCCGATGCACTTTCCACTATGGCGCCCAGTTTGCAGTCGTCTGCAAACTTTGTCAGCCAAAGTCCTCCCATGTTGGCCTGTACTTCTGAGAAGTAGATGCCGAACAATAGGGGGCCAAGGACCGAGCCCTGTGGGACACCGCTTGTGACCGGCTTGGAGTCTGACATAGCACCAGCAACTCTAACCCTGTGGGTTCTGTCCTTAAGCCAGTTTGCAACCCATCTTGTGACATATGGGTTTACATTTAAGCTGGTAAGTTTTTCTACAATACCCGAGTGGGGTATTGTGTCGAAGGCCTTTGCAAGGTCAAGGTAGGCTGTATGGACTGCCTTTCCCTCATCAATGGCCTTGGTGACTGTTTCGAAGAAGTCGACCAAGTTCAAAAGGCATGATCTGTTCTTTACGAAGCCAAACTGGGTCGGGTCCAATGTCTGCAAGTCCCCTATATCTTTGTTTATGAGCTCCATTATGATCCTCTCCATAGCTTTGCAGACTAGACTTGTTAAGCTTATGGGGCGGTAATTACCAGGGTCCGTAGAGGCACCGCCTTTGTGGAGTGGGACCACAGTTGCTGTACGCCACTCCTTGGGCACGTATCCTGTGGTAAGGCTGAGATTAAACAGCTGCCTTATGTGCGGGTTTAATTCCTCATTTAGCTCGTGTAGCACACAGCCGGGGACACCATCTGGTCCCATTGATGCTGTGTTTTTAGCTTTAGAGAGAGCAGCTTTCACCTGCGCATTTGAGATGTCTGGGAGGCTACACTCTGCTGGGATAGTTATCTCTCCTTTAGGGGTCAGGGGGGTGAAGTTTGCACTGAACCTGTCTGCCAGTATGTTGGCAATGTCTGTGGGTTCAGTGATTTTTGTATCATTTTGGACTAAATCTGAGCATATCTGGGAGTTTCCACCCAGGTTCCTAACATAGCTGAAAAAGGCCTTATGATTGCCCTTTGAATCCATGGCAATTTTTCTCTCAAAATTGGCCTTAGTTGATTTTATGAGTGCTCGTATTTTTTACTAATAATGATCAGAGGTGACTTCCCTTTTATGGATTTTGTTCTATCATGTAATAGCTTTCTCCTCTTATTGTAAAGTTTATTAATGGCTGGGGTCCACCAGACTGGACGTTTGCCCTTTGTGGAAAGAGTCTTGGTTTTATTTGGGATTGCCTGATCCATGCAGTCCTGGAGGTGTTCATAGAAGGCATTTGTAAGGGCTTCCGCAGCTTGGGTTGTGGTTTCCACTGGCTCAGGGGCCTTGAAGGATACCACACCAGTCTTGAGTAGTGTGAAGTTTGCTTTAGAGAAGTTCTTCACTGTGGTCTTTTTTGTTTGGGGTGGGGGCGGAATGTGGATTTCCAGTGAGATTAGTTTATGATCAGATCTCACCAATGAGGGATATACTTCCGGTGTGGAGCATTTTGTCCCCATGTTTGTGATAATGCGATCTAGTATATTTTCTCCTCTCGTGGGAACAGTGACTAGCTGTTCCCTGGCATTTGAATTTATGAACTCCAGGAACCGTTGGGCTAGAAAGTTAGGGCTTGAGTAATGTTCCCAGTCTATATTCGGGTAGTTGAAGTCACCCAATATGATGGTGTTTGGAGATACATTTATACCCTCCAGTGTCTTCAGGAAGGCTGTGTGGGGTTCCTGAGTTTGAGAGGGTGGCCTGTAGCATGCTACAATTTGTAGAGCAGTTTTGCCTATGGTTAGTTGCACCTGGATGGTTTCCGAAGCTTCGTGCGTTGCCACCAACCTGGAGGTGTGGGTATCCTTTATGAATATGGATACACCCCCTCCTTTTGTGGTGTGGTCCGGGTTTTGGGGCCGGAACGCATGATATGAGGTAAAACCTAATATTGCCGGGGTGCTCTCAGGAGCCTTGAACCAGGTTTCAGTTACAGCACAGACATCGATGTTCTCCATACTGAGAAGGGCCTCGAGTGCGTGCATTTTGAGATTTAGACTTCTGGCATTGAGAAGCGTTACCCTCAGTTTCTTCCCATTTTTGTTTTCTAGGGTGGTAGGTTTAGAATTTGAGCCTTGCCTAAAAAAGGCACTATGGGGTTGGCAAGAGCCTTAGCCAATATCCGGAATCCCAGGGGTGACAGGTGCAAGCCGTCCCTTGCGAAGCAGCGTGGCTTGTCAAGCATGTCATCCCAGGCAGACAGACACTGGATCCCCTTTGAATGACACCAGACATTAAGCCAATTGTTAAAGCTGATCATCTTGTCTCTATATTGTGGCATCATTCTTGGTGAAGGAAGGATACTGCTCAGGGTCAGGGTCATACCTGCCTGGGCTACATAATCAGAGAGCTCCTCTATGTCTCTTTTCATGTAGTCCAGGGAGGTACGTCTCAGGTCGTTCACACCAGCATGGACAATGACTGTGTCATATTTGTACTTGTCGTGGAGTGACCAGAGTGCTTGTGTTATGTGGCGGATTCTAGCGCCCGATAGGCAGCTTACTGTGACCCTCTCCTTGTTCAGCCTGGTGAGTGGGACGTCAGTGTGTCTGACTATGGAGTCACCTATGACAAGTATGTTTGGTGTTGTATTTGGCCTTAAGGGCTGTGACTGCTTTGCACACTGCTTTTGTGGTTTATGTGTTGCTTGTGGGGTGTCTTGAGGTAGCAGTTGTTTGGGTGTCTGCTTTGGAGGCCTCTGCTGTTTAGGTAAATTTTTACTCAGAGCCTCCGAGTATGTCTTTGTGTGTTTATGTGTTTGATTCAGTGGTGTGGTAGCATTATGTGAGGCTGGTTTTGTGGTGTGTGTAGCTGCTTTCTCCTCCTGTCTGGTCTTGCCAGTCCTGAGTTGAGAGAGCTCAGCCTCCAGTTTGGCTAAATAGCTGCATCTCTCGCAAGTATTTGTGTTATGCGGGAGGAGGAGAGGGTTGTCTGTGTACATGAGGCAGTTATAACATTGCCTCAAGATTCCCAGATTCACCAGCTGGACCGGAGAGGAGATTGACAACTGACCTTTGGACATGCTAGAATAATATTGGGAATTCCTTAATAAATTGAAAACAAGGGCCAGTGGGGAGTGAGGGTGTAGTGCTTTTAATTTTTAGTGCTGACTTATATAATTGCTTTAGTGAGCAAGTGCCAGGTAACTTGAGTGCAATGTGTTACAAGTAACTAAATGCAAAAATGACAAACAGTAACTTTCTTTCAAGTGAAACAAGGAACTAGTACAGTAAGCAATGTAGATATCACTAGTGATCCACAGAAGCACTGAGAAGCCGCGTATTAGGTGGAATTAGCTTCCAGGGAAATAACAAGCAAACAAACAACAAGCATATAAACAAAGCTAGATTCAGCAGGCCTGGATCTAGTCTATGGTAGAGCAAACAAGGTGTACCAATTTCAGTAAGATACAGTTCTAATATTCAGGCACTATAAACCTTTAACCAGAAATTCCCAGCTCAGAAGGGCAGAGTCCAGCCTCTTCTCCCACAAGAGTGCAGACCACTAACCTTCTTAATGTAAAATAACTGGCCTGAAGCCCAAGTGCCTAAACCAGAACTAATACCCTTGGACACTGGGCTCTCAATCAGCAGTTCCCAACTTAGAAGGATGAAAGCTACCTGTCCTGCCACCACAGTGCTTGCCACAAACCTTCCTAATGTAAAACAACTGGTCTGAAGCCCAAGTGCTTAATCCAAAAGACTTAGAATGATAGCTACACTTTAATCAAGTTACAACCAAGCAGTAATAAATACAATTGAATACTTTAGAGAATGTCTGGATTAGTGCTCAAGTTACACAAACAAAGCTAGATCCAGCAGGCCCGAATCCAGTCTATGCCACAGCAAACAAGGCGCACCAACTTCGGTAAGAAGCAGTTCAGATATGCATGCACTATAAGCCTCTAACCAGAAATTCCCAGCTCAGAAGGGCAGAGTCCAGCCTCTCCTCCCACAAGAGTGCAGACCACGAACCCTCTTAATGTAAAATAACTGGCCTGAAAGCCCAAGTGCTTAAACCAGAATTAATACACTTTTAGAATAACAGACACTGAGCCCTCAATCAGCAGTTCCCAACCTAGAAGGATGTAAGCTACCTGTTCTGCCACAACAGTGCAAACCCTCTCAGTGCAAAACAACTGGTCCGAAGCCCAAGTGTTTAAACCAAAAGGCTTAGAATGAGTTACACCAAGCAGTAATAAATACAATTGAGTATTTTTAAGATGATGCAAAAGTAAAATGAAGTAGGTAGAAACACAAGTACAGTAAAAGCAGATAACATTTTTTTTTTTTTTTTTTATCTGAACAAGTGCTGAGATCAAAGAAACAGATTTGAGTGCTGAAACTAGAAACTGGCTAGTTATAAGAAAAAAAAAAGCCAGAAGGCTTCCCTCAAACACAGAAGGGCCTGGGGGCTCAGAAGCCTACAAATAGTCTATACCACTTAACAGGAAAGGCAGGAAATAAGCTTAATTTTTTTTTGTCTGTTTCCCAGATGCTCTCTTTGTACACAGTAGGAGTGCCTGAAATCAGAATATGATCTCACTGCACTCAGTTGAGTGAGCAAATGAGATGGGCCCAGAGGCAGGCTGAGGGGCGGGCAGTTTCAAGGCCACCAAGATTAACACCAAAACAAAAACAGGGAGGGTGGGTGGGAATAACTGAAGAGCAGAATAACTGCCACTTGAGTTAAAAATTCCTTCAACACAGTTTAAATCAAATTAAATACTGTATTTACAGAGGTCATACATATGACATCTTTTATTTACAGAGGTGGCACCTGCAAGTGTAATGATGTTTATGTCCAACAATCAATGTACTGTTGTCCTCACTGTATATAGATTAATGTTTAGCTTCATCATTTTGCCAATGATGACTGCTCGGAGGATAATATCAAATGTCTTAGCAAGGCCTACGTATGTTATGTGCACTGTAAAACTACCGTCAACTGTTTAAGTTACCTTTTCAAAGACATTTAAATGGTTAAGTAGGCATAATCAGTCTTTAACATAGCCACACTGATATGGATCCAAGGAGAAGAGACTGTTGATGTTGACTTACAAACAAGGCTGTTAAGACTAATGGGTTGGTCCTCCATTATGTCATGGCATCTTGATGGATATTTTCCAGGCATTTGGGAGATGCAGGCTGTTGCAAAACTCAAAGAGCTTTAATAGAGGTCCTGGCAGCACATGCTTGGTAGTAATTATTAAGTTCCCTGACAAATTATCAGGACCCATGGATGTAGTGTCGTTTGTTTTAGAAAGGACTGTAGAGAATTCTTCCACAATGATCTTTGTGGGGTCAGGAACTGAAGAAATATATGAACAGTTACGATGGTAGATTAGGTGAAGTTCACGTTAAATCTGTATGCTAAGACATCAACTGTATAAGTCACTTTTTCAAAGAAGTTTAAATGGTTAAGAAGGCATCATTAGGGTCAGAATGGGTGATACCATTATGAATCAGTTATGACCAATGATGGGTTTTGTTTCTTAACTTTGTAACATAACTGAGAAAGGATTTATGATGAATGTTTGGTATTAGTGGCACTGTATTTTCTGACTTTGCTAGACAAGTTTGCATGTCTTCTTAACATGAGGAGTATATGACCAACTATAAGGACTTAAAATGTTTTTCCTTTGTTATAGACTTATTTCATATGAGTGTTCTACCATGAGCATTTGCTTTTAAATGTTCCTAAATATTTGCTATGGGTAGTAATTGTTTCTCTGTACAACTATTTATGTAAGATTTGAATTCTGAAACACAGGCTTTGGCAATAGTCACACAGTCGCTCTGGAGAGGGATGCAGGGGGATTTATTTAGGGCATTAAGTAGCTGTAGAAGATTTATTTTTGACAAATGCCCGAATAATGATATATTTATTTGGGAGGTACTTTCTGTCCTACATGTAACCTTTGCAAACTTGTGTTTTGATTTTAAGATGGAGGATACTATATGTGGAATTGTACAACAGGATGCAGTGTTAGTACGGGCCTGATCCAGGATGTTGGGTCTCCTAGCAGGAATGTGTACCATCTGCTCTGGCTAGTTCACATTTACCAATGTGTTTTCAGCTTACTATGTAAGAGAACTAGTTTATTGCAGGATAATGTGTAGTCACCTAGTAAATGTATAATGGTTTATAGGGATATTAATTATTGCTTTAAGGTAGCTGTCATTATCAGTGAGAACACGGATAGAAATGTCTATATGGTGATATTTTCAGAACTGTAAAATTAGGGTGATGAGGAATCTGCTTGATGTGAAGGGGTATCAGCATACCTGTCAACCTCTTTGCACAAGAAATCTGGACAATGCCATAAAAATTGGGGGACAAAGGCCTAAAAATAGGGACCTTTTTAAATATTGCTCTTTCAAACTTGGAAAGTTGATAGAATAAAAGGTTTTGCATCAGCATGGATTTTCTGATGGATATAATGTCTGAAACGCAAATGTCTGTCATTATTTTCCAAATTCAATCCACAAAAATTGTGCCAGTGATTTGTCAAAAAAAACAATATTTTATGAGGAACAGGAAAAAAAATTAAGGCAAAAATCTGGACATTCTGTGAAAATCTGGACAATTGAGAGGTATGGGTATCAGTCGGAGACTGACACTCCCCTGCAGTTGCTCATACCCTAAATACATGATAGGCACTAATCTCTGGAAAGCAGAGGGTGCTTTCGTTGCTCACTACACATATATGTGTGTATGTACATATTCTATTTGCAGGAAGGCCTCTAGCTTGTTGGTCTTTTTGTTAAGACTTCTGACATGAGTAAAATCACTTTAATGTGTTCTGCATTGAAATTTGCTAGGTGGAAATTTTGAATGGGTAGCACTATAGAGACAGCAAATGCTTTTGGTTGAATATGAAAGGCTAGTAAGAGAGATAAAAATAATTCTTTGTAAAACAGGAGGGTCTTTTATCTGCCTTGTTCCAAGTAGGCATACACTTGGTCTTCCTAGAATGTCATTAGCTACTAAGGCAATTTTTGAAGTCAAATATCTTGTCCTTCAGCTATGGCATCATTCCAGGTGATGGTAAAATATAATTGAAAATGTGTTCCATTTCTAATTCTGTCATATACTTAGAAAGGTCAAATATATCCTTCTTTATTTCCCCCTTGGGAGAAGTGCCTAAGGCCATTCACTCACATGTGGGTCACCATCAGTTCATAGTTGAATTTGTCATGATGGAGGGATCAAAGAAGCATCACAATGTTCTGGACCCAGATTCTGGAAGGAAACCTTGTTGTTATCCATTGTCACAAAGGTGGTAACAATGTGCCAGACAACAGAGGCACCAATTACCAAAATATTTCTTTGAGTGGATGCATGCATTGTGGGCTTTAAGGTCTTGTGGCATGCACCCTTTTGACTCTTTAAAGTATATGTAATGGTTGGCAATGTATGTGTTGATGATATAGACATGTGCCCTGGTCATGAAGATTTCTTTGTTTTAGTACCTGGAGGCTTGGGGAATGACTTAAGCAACTCAGTATTAGTAAGTGTAATGGTAGTGCTTTGTGTTGTCATGTGTACTTGTGTTGCTTACTGACTATACAATGTTGTGAAAGTGAGGCCTACAGATTCATTAACTATTTACACATCTCACAAACTAAGTCATGTTGCATAAGCAGTAATGTAGTATGAGGCTGTTAGTAAATTGCCCCACAATATCAGTTCCATATTACCCAGACTATAAGCATGCTTAGTGATGCATGAATGTAATATGGTTCTAAATCAGTCAAATTAGAAATTAAGTAACCTAGCACTAATAATCTTTATTTGATTTTGAGTAGCACCGCAAATCTTGGCCAAAAACTGTGCTGGGCACAGTAATGAAAGATGAATTTAAACCAATTTGCTGGTGGCTGAATTAGCTGTAACATGCCTCTAAGCTAGAGTATCCCAAAGAATTAGTGCAGTATGATAAATACAACAGTACTGTAAGCAGTGCAGTATTAGATGAGTAATAATTAGTATAAGTGCAATATGATATATACAGTAAATGTTTTTGTAAGTAATGCAGTATCACAAGAGTAATAATTAGTATAGGTGCAATATATATATATATATATATATATATATATATATATATATATATATATATATATATATATATATATATATATATATATATATATATATATATATATATACAGTAAATGCTACTGTAAGTAGTGCAGTATTATAAGAGTAATAATTAGTATAAGTGCAGTATGATATATACAGCAAATGGTATTGTAAGTAGTGCAGTATTACAAGAGTAATAATTAGTATAAGTGCAGTATGATATGCAATATGATATATACAGTAAATGGTATACAGCACTATATTATATTATGGCTGAGCAGTGGAAGCTTGGTTGCCATTAATAATTTTAATAGTGCAGATGCTCAGCAGTGAAGATACAGAAATTAAAGCAAGGCAAAGGCAACCAACAGCCAGCAGAAACTCTGAATGCTACCTCACTTTTATTTATTTATTTATTTATTTATTTATTTATTTTACATTTGTTAACCGGGAGAGTCCGACTGGATACATGTCCATTTTCAGCGGAGGCCCGGGGAGAAAAGCTCCAAGTACATAACAGACATATGAACATTGTTAATGCAAAAAAAGTAAGATAGTTGAGTTCTAAATACAATATAAAGATACATCACATCTTGGGAAAAAAAAAAAAAACAACAGCAGCATATAAAAAAAAACATAGGTCAGTTACAAAGGCGAGGCACCTTGTTAAAAAGCGGTTAAGGATAGTGAGGTAAGAGAAGGGTAAATGATAGTGGTTAATCAGGTTTGGAACAGGGACATTGCCAGAAAGTATTGAGATGGGGTTTAAGCTTTTTTTTGAATTGTAGGAGTGAGGGTTCTGAGGTGAGCATGGTCGGTAGGGAGTTCCACATTTTACCTACAAAGTTTGAGAATAGAGAATGCCCAGCAGAATTATTGGCTTTGGTAGTTTGAGCTAAGATCTTATTGGAGGAGCGTAAAGATTGCAGGTTAATATAGGGGTGAATGATGTTTTTCAGAGCTGGTGTTTTCTCTGGGTGATACAGTATCTGGTGAGCCGTTTTGAGTTGGTTGAAATGGAGTTGGCTGGAAAACTCTAACCACCCTAGTTGCTTCAAGTTAGTGCATTCTAAAGGTGGAATTTGTGGCAAATCTAGCTATGTGATTGTAACAAGAAGCAAGTTTGTTAAGGGTTGTCTTGTTTAGGTTTGTAAAGAGGGGGGAGGCATAGAAAAGAGTTGATAGTAGGTGTGTGCTGGCAATTGTAATTTTAGCGTGAGGAGTGAGAAAGTGTTTTACTTTATAGAGAGAGCCAAGCTTTTTATTGACGGTTTTGATGGTAAGATTGAAATGGGTGTCAAATTTAAGGGAGTTATCAATGGTAACACCTAATAGCTTTGTGTGAGCTTTTGGTGATATAGTGATTCCATTGGAGGATGTAATAGAGAAGGTGGGGGGAAGAGTCTTGTTAGTGGGTGAGAAAGTAAGTAGTTTTGTTTTGTTGGGGTTGAGAACTAGTTGTCGACTTGAGAACCATTTTTCTATTAGGTTGAAGGTGTCTTGGGTTGAAGCAGTGAGGTCTGCCAGGTTGGAGGCAGTGCTGATAATAGTCGAATCATCTGCATATTGAATGCATGTGGCATGGGGGTGATTGTGGACAGGTCATTAACAAAGATGGTGAAGAGAAGAGGGCCAAGAATAGATCCTTGGGGAACTCCAAGTGTAACAGGTAGGCATGTAGATAATTTGTCCTGCCATAGAACAGCCTGTTGCCTATTGGACAGGTAGGATTGGAACCATTTCAGCGTGGAATTGCTGAGTGATAGTTTTTAATGTATGGAGGAGTTGAATGTGGTTCACCATATCAAAGGCCTTGGAGAGGTCTAAGAAAAGAGCAGATGATAGTTTATTATTGTTTCTGAAGTTATTGATGGTATTAGAAAAGGATAGTAGGGCTGATGTGGTACTGTGATTTGGCCTGAAGCCATGTTGGGAGTTAGCTAGAATTTTATTTTTGGTGAGGTGTTCCATCAGTTGTTTGTGGACACACTTTTCCATAATTTTGGCCAGGGGTGAGAGTATAGCTATAGGTCTGTAGTTGGTTAGCTCTAGTGAGCTACCACCTTTATGGAGAGGAATAATGTGGGACATTTTCCATATGGAGGCGATGAAGGCTTCTGACAAGGTACGGTTTATGATTATGGAGACGGGATAGGAAATGGCCTCAGCTGCTTTTTGCAGAAACTCAGCTGGGAGAAGGTCAGCTGCTAGCTTAGTGGGTTTTAGTTTTTTAAGAAGAGATGTTATAAAGGATATGGGTACTGGATCGAAGGTAAATAGATGATCTGATGTAGTTGTAGTATTCTGCTGGCATGGGTAGTGGAGTGGGCTGGTTGTTTGTTTGAATTGTGTGGCCAGGGATTGTATAGTTTCTGTGAAGAAACTATTGAATGTGTTAGCAATGTTTACAGGGCACTGTTGTTTGCAAGTTGTTGGAGTGGGGTGGTTGCCTGGCCTGGGTGCAGGAGCTTGTTTAAGCCTGCCCAGAATTTTTGTGGATTATTAAGGTGTTTGTGTTGGAGGTGGAGGAAGAAGTATTTTTTATCATTTAAGATCATTCTTTTAGTTTCATTTCTAAGTTGCGGAAGGTTTGGTGGGAGTGTGGGTCTTTAGAGGTACGCCATGTGACCCACATCTTGTTTCTAGATAGGATTTTGGATTTTGTTTCCTTAGAGAGCCATGGTGTGGTTTTGGTTTTAGTTCTAATGGACCGTATTGGAGCATGGGAATCTAGAATCTTGAGGAAGGTGGTGTTGAAGTAGATAACTGCCTTTTCAAGAGGAAGAGACTTGAGTATTGTCCAGTTGTGGGCTTTAAGTTCAGTTTGAAAAATGGAGGCGTTGAATTTATTATTGTTCCTGATTTCTTTTATGGTTGTAAGAAGGGGGGGTGATTTTCTTGAATTTGATAACATAGGTGAGTAAGTGATCACTCATGTCCTCTGGGTGAGTACCTGCTGAGTACTGGTCAGGATCTTTATTAGTAAGGATCCAGTCCAGGATGCTGTCTTTGTTTTGGGGTTTACCTAGTCTGGTAGGAGTGGATATGAGCTGAGAAAAGCCATGTAGATTTATGCTGCTAGATGGGGAGCTAGATGAGAAGGAATTCCAATCGATGTTGAAGTCACCTAACACTATGGATTCCTGGGGGTGAGTTTGAGTTAACCAGTGGAGAAAGTCCTCTAAGGTTTTGTTATTATTGTTGCCTGGGGGGATGTAAATACATGCTATATTTATGCTTTTATGTTTGTTTGGTTGAAGTTTTACAAGTAGAATTTCGGCATTGTTTGTTAGGAGGGGTTGTGGAGAGGCAAGGGAGATTTGTAATGTATTTTTGTAGAGTATGGCTACACTGCCACCTTTACGAGTTATTCGGTCTGCTCTTAGTATATCATAACAATTACCTTTGAATAATGCAAATTCTATTTCGATCACAAGGAAAAATTGGTTAAAATGGTTCTCAACTTAAAATACTCGGATTCAACAATTCTTAATATTAGGTATATATAAATAAGACACCACATTGCTGAAAAGGATCACATATGTAGTCACTTCCAGTGAATCATTCTTTCAGGTCAGCAACGTCATACAACTCTACTTGATAAGGACACAGCTTTGCAATGCAGCAAAAATTATAGGAAGACAAAAGTAACTGCCAGGTTATTTCTCACTTCCAACAATTAATTGCTCAGAACAATGGTTAGTATTCTTATCCCATAAAAGAAAATTCTAAACATAAAACACTAGTGGCAGCCACAAGTATTATTATTAGCAATACATAAATAATGCACTTCCCTGATGTTGGTGGGATCAAACCTGCAGTTATTTCCCATGAATTACTCCCTCACTTGAGCAATGTCACTTAAAACTGTCTGTGCAACTTATGCATAAGTATGGTACATACTTATGTCATGAAATAATGATGTATAAATGCAGCATCTAAACATTTTATGTAAATTAGGAATATCAAAGAGAAAAAAAATGTTTACATGTTCAAATATTTAAAAGTAGATAATCCCTGAAATTCAAAGAAATCTTCTCTGTTCATGCTAACTGGTTGTGGACGGTATTCCTGATAAGAATTTACGGTGCCCCATCCACTCGTCCAGGTTCCTTTTGAACAGTGCCATAGAGATGCTGTATTTCACATGAATAGGTAGTCTATTCCAAAGCTGCGGCAGTTGCTGGGAACTAAATCTGTCCATCCAGAATATCCAATTTTAGATTCATGATATTTAGGTCCCTGGAATGAGTAGCCCTAGTCCCATTTGATTTACGTATATGCAGCAAGTTCATTAGGTTTGGGTATGAAATTGCTCTGTAAGCCAGGCATAAGTCTCCCCTAAGAAGTCTATATAATACAGACTAAAGTGATAGGGACTTTCAGTCAGTGTATGGCACGTGCTGTAGTCCTTGATCTTCTTGGTTAGAAACCTCTGAGGTCTCTCTGATTGTGGTACATGCTGAATGTGGCATTATACTCAATTATGGGTTGAATTAGTGCCAAGTATAGAGAAGTTATAACCTCTTTTGCTCTCAAAGCAATGCCTTTACTAATCAAGTGTGCTATGTAGAAAGCCTTCCTTACTACAGTAGACACATGGTGGTCAAAGTTAAGGTCAATGTCAACTTCGGAAACTAAGTCGCTTACCACTTTGTGGGTACTTAGGGTATTGTTGTTGACCTGATAGTGTGAAAGGACATTGTTTGTGCTGAAGGGAATGATGATGCATTTCTTTGCTTCAGCTTGAGGCCATGACTAAGGCACCAGTTGTTGGTCTGTGTAAGACCCTCCTGGAGTTTACTGACATCATTTGAGGATTCAATAACTGCACCTAGCTTGCAGTCATCTGCAAACTTGGTCAGCCACAACCCCTTATTTCAGAGACAAAGTAAAGCCACACAGGGGAATACTTCATCAGCAGGTTATTAACATGTCTCTGAATTGTATACTGTGCTCTCAGACTTGACAGTGCCAGCATTCTCCATATCAGACCATGCAATGCAGTAGCAAAGGCACCACTTAACATGCCATATGCACCAAGAGACACACAAATCACACATGCACACAAACACAGAACCATCCTCCCACACACTCACACACACACACACACACACACACACACACACACACACACACACACACACACACACACACACACACAGACACACACACACAGCTATCCATGTGCACATAGACACACACAGGCACACACACACACACACACACACACACACACACACACACACACACACACACACACACACACACATACACACATGTGCACGCATGTGCACAAAGCCAGCTTCTCTGTTCTTAACTGTCATAGTATGACAACCCATATATTTGCACACACAAACACATATCCATTCAGCAGCAGACATGTTCGCATACATAAGCAAAGCTACAGACACATACCGTATACCTTCATGGCCACACCATACTTACCTGTAGATAAAGTACAAGCCACGGTCATATGGATGAATGGGTGCGTGGGTGTATGTTATGCTCTCCCTCAGAAATGATATCTTGGCAGAATGATAATCTGGAACTGCTGCCATTTCCTTGGGAGAGCACAATTTCCATGCTGCTTCTCAAGCATGACTGTTGTCCGTGCTATGACCATCACAAGTGAAGAACTGTCATGACTGTTGTCCGTGCTATGACCATCACAAGTGAGAAACTGTCATGACAGTTTGTCCGTGCTATGACCATCACAAGTGAGAAACTGTCATGACTGTTGTCCATGCTATGACCATCACAAGTGAGAAACTGTCATGACTGTTGTCCGTGCTATGACCATCACAAGTGAGAAACTGTCATGACTGTTGTCCATGCTATGACCTTCACAAGTGAGAAACTGCCATGACTGTTGTCCATGCTATGACCATCACAAGTGAGAAACTGTCATGACTGTTGTCCATGCTATGACCATCACAAGTGAGAAACTGTCATGACTGTTGTCCATGCTATGACCATCACAAGTGAGAAACTGTCATGACTGTTGTCCGTGCTATGACCATCACAAGTGAGAAACTGTCATGACTGTTGTCCGTGCTATGACCATCACAAGTGAGAAGCTGTCATGACTGTTGTCCGTGCTATGACCATCACAAGTGAGAAACTGTCATGACTGTTGTCCGTGCTATGACCATCACAAGTGAGAAACTGTCATGACTGTTGTCCGTGCTATGACCATCACAAGTGAGAAACTGTCATGACTGTTGTCCGTGCTATGACCATCACAAGTGAGAAACTGTAATGGGGGAGTGGTGTCAGAATCAGAAAGGCTTACTGCAATGTGGAAACCTTCAGAGTTAAGATGTAGGCACTGTAGGCTTAGCAATCATTCTGAATCCTGTCCAATGAATGCAATAAATCCATTCATTAAAGTCAACCTCCTCTATTAAACTGCAACATTGTACTTCAAATTCGTCCAATTAAAATGCTAACACAAAATTTATCAAACCCTTATTTAGTTCTGAGGTCTATCTTTTGCATCTATTTTTACTCAAAAGTGATTATTTATAAGAGCTCAAGTCAACACTTTTTGTTTTTCTTATTGGGGCACAACAGTTAATAGGTTACATTGATAGTACAAATCTTCTAAGCATAACTATGAACTTTTTAGCATATTGAAGACATTGGTGAAGAAAAACAGACAATGCTTATGGATTTTAACTTAAAAAAAAAATTCAATCCCTACATTAGTAAAAGCATGTGCCGTCCAGTTTTATAATATATGTCAGACTGGGACGAAATTGTAGTTCAACGACTTTAATGGCTTAAATAAACATAAAAATACAATAAATCAAGTGCTTTCGCCTGGTTCATGCCAGGCTTTATCAAGATTATTGTATTTTTATGTTTATTTAAGCCATTAAAGTCGTTGAACTACAATTTCGTCCCAGTCTGATGTTCTTCAGCCTTTGGAGGTATATTTTGGCTTTGGTTTGATTTGTAGTTTCAGTTTTGGTCTTTATAATATATGTTCTACAACTAAAATTCTTTATGCACTCTACAAAAAGATACCCAGAAAAGTTGTGTTAAGAAATCTAGGTTATTAAGAAGCTATTAACTTTAATCAACATCTACTCATTTCTTTTTCAAGATAAACCACAAATAGAAAACTAAAAAGGAGGAACAACATACCATCATAGCAATCAAGGTACAATTATGAAATCTCTCAGATTTCAGAGGGAAATTACTAGTTAACTTTCCTGTAATTTCTAAACCTCATCTTTACAACATATTTATGTAACTCATGTACCTTTTTAGATAAATATATGATTTAAAAATTGCATTACAAATCTTGTCATTGCAGTAACTAAGAAGACATGCATGTAGAATCACTCACAACTTACCTTTAAGAACCTGAAACATTGCAATTGTTGCACACAGTATGAAGAGTGGCAAATGCTCACTGAGAACATTTTGCTGTTTATACTTCTGTCAAAATCTTTCAGTTATGCTAATTTTTATTACAACTGAAGGCAAAAGTTTCTTCAGTCATAACTTGATATATACCTAGATACCTGTAAAGGAGCATATGCTGAGTTTCTCAGGGTCTTCCTGATTAATCGCTACTTTATTATATGTCCTTTCCACAGGAACCACCTTCCTATGTAACCAAATGCAAACATGTAGCACGAAAACTGCACAACGCTCTGATACACAGTTATAGATTCAGAGCACTGGGGCACTACATGGATGCAGAAATAAACTGCACTTCTGGGGTGTAACCAAACATCACTCGGTTCCATAACCTGTTACAAAAAGACTAAAACCAGCAACAAAATCCAAGACGCTATCATATGATCACAGTTCATATAAGGATTACAAATATGAGAAGGTATGCATTCAGGGTACCTATTAGATGACCGAAGACGCATTCTATTGAATGTGTCTTAGTCGAACTTAAAACAACAAAAAGGCAAAATAACGAAGCGTCTTTTAAGCAAATTCTTTCCCAGGGAAAGAATTTGCTTGGCCACTTCAGTTACTTTGCCATTTTTGGCACTGTAGTGTGATGTCGGAGTTGGTATATTTAAGTAGGGGGAGGTGTGTGGGGGACAAAGCCCCCCACTTTATGAATTTTTTCAATTTTTTTTTTATTTATTTATGTATTTTTTTTGGAACAGCGATTTTTTTTTTCCCTTGATAAAAATCGCTGTTCTGAGCTTTTGAGATTGTAAGCTTTCACTTACATGCAGTTGAGTATTCATTGTTCGCTTTTTTAAGCATTTGATGATATAATATGCACCCATATACATTGCATAGAAAATGCTTTGGGAAGGCTACTTAATATTCTCCACGACCAAGAAAAGGTAGACATATTTAATGAGTTTCTACCTTCTCAAACTGCACCTTAATTTAGGATTAAAATGCTGACCTCAGATCATCATTTGGGGCCCAGGATTCAGCACCTGCTGGCTTGACATTAGACTGGGGTTTGGCCTACCAGCTTTGCACTGAATGGACTGCACCTCTTACAGTAGGAAGTAAAAGAGCTGGAGAAGGAAGCCTTCTGTAAAACTTACATATAAAACAACAACAAGACATTATCAAAAGAAACGTAGCTGAAAGTAATGGTTCTAAATGCAGGAAATTTAAAATAAAAAAGGAGGCCGTTTTCAGGTCTTTCTTTCAATGTGAAGCATTAAAAGTGTGCTACAAATGAATCTTTATTTACAGATTCTAACTTAGTTCATAATTAGCTGTGTTTCACCTGCTTTCTTTGTAATATACCAAAAAGGAAATGGTGGCAGCATTTCATTATTTGTGTAAAACTATTTTTAAAGTGGAACTAACAGAAAACAAAATTGAGTATATTATGTTTCTTTTGAGTTACAGTTTGATGATGAACCAACTCAGCCTACATAACTGGTTGAGTAACCAACCCAATGAAAAAAAGTTAAGTGTGAGTGTTTTTGAAGGGGCAAGCTCCCTAATATCACCAAATGTGAGAGTCCCACACCTCCAAACCTGCATATATTAATAACTTGGCTGCACAAACATGAAACTGCACTAGCCTATGAAAAACAGTGACTGGAGTTCAGCTTCACTGAATTGTGTTATGCAAGTTGTTTTGTTTGTTTGTTTGCTTGTTTATTTGTACAGTTTTCATTTGGTGAGTGGTAGGGAAGTCAACAACAAACTGAATTAGAAACCATAAATATAAAATATGAGGCAATGAAATCATTGGGTTTTATGGAACCATTCCATGACTACTATATTAACTAAAATTAGAAAGCAGTGCCATTCACATGTGAGAATTAAATCTCCCAAAGCTATTCTGCAAAACACATACTAACAATAATATCAAAATAATATCAGATTTAATTAATAAACATAACAGAGCGATTTGAAGAAAAGTACCAATATACTTGACATACTATTATCAAATGTATCTTCTATTTTTTTCCATTCGTTTTCCCCTCAATAAATGACAGTAAAATGCCATCAGCATTATTTTAATTTAATCTAAGAATTAGTGTATATATATCTGTGAAACAGTTCATCCTTTCTCGACTGTATAAAAGATAGTTATCCAGAAATACAGTAAATACTGCTATCGAACAGAGACAGGGAGCTAAAGTTTAAGGATCATTATATTATAATACAGGACACATAAGTAGCTTATGATATTTAGCCAGTATATATTTAGTATCAAATGGATATTTCATAGTTCATGTACAATAGGGTGGAGGCAGCATATGAAACTTTATAGTAAGAGACAGTGCACTTCAACCATTAAAAAATCAATGTTCTCCTAGAATAAAGGAAAGTTTTTTACAGGATAATGGGGTCATAGGATCACAGGAGGTTACTGTATTAATGGCCCTACAGCCTTTTTTAGCCTAGACTCCTTCACCTTGATCATAAATGCTACAAGTGTCTTTGCCCCTTGCTAATATCACTTATGTTTTATTCATCATTTCAGGACTCAGTTAAGAAATCCATGTCTATCTTCTGCCCTTGTGTAGCAACACTGTTCTCTTTCTACTTTTTTACCTAATGGACCTACTGCAGAGTGCCCTGATGTCATCTCCTTATCTCTGTGATAGTTTCACCTTTCAGTCAGTACACTCTAATGTAACACCTGTGAACCTGCCTTTTGATTGAAAGCACCCATTCCCTCCAGTACAGCTCTTTTGAGTATGTACCTTTAACTCCCAGTGGGTGTAGCTTGAGCCTTTAAAAAATGAAGTTATCACCTTACAGTTCAAACAAATATTCATATATCTGGAACTGTAAGTATTACTAGAAAAATGTAAATGACAAATTATTCAGGATAAGTTCATCTTTATTTTGGTGGCATTCATTCAGTTTGATGGTTTAAACAGGATTAAACATCTGGAGTGCTTCTCCCCAGGCCTCCGCTGAAAATAGGCTCTGTCCTAGTCAGACTTTCCCAGTCAACAAAATGATAAATAAACAAATAAATAAATGTTATAAGCCAAAAAAGGTAGTAAAATATTAACTTTATAATATTGTATAAACAGCTTATCTCAGTATATTCTTCATACAACTGTGAGCTTTCATATGAGGTTTTGCAGTTGTGTGTGTTACCTGAATGTTGAGAAATTTAGAGAAATATGAAAATTATTGCAATACAAATAAACAGTACACAAATAATATTCAATATCTCTTTAGCTGCATTAGACAGATGGCAAATATCCATACAATTGTGCTTGCCATCATGTATGCTTTAAGATGAAAATTTCTAATACCTTGTATGTAGCATGGGTTTGGAATTATTAATGCAAATATGAACAAGCAATATTAACACCTAGAAGTGTTAGTAGGATTTAACTGCAGAAACGCCTGGAGGTGCACTCGGCTGTAATGAGTTTAATTAAGAGTCCTTTCTTGAACCTTGGTTATTTTCCCTTTTCATCACTGATATATCCACTGACTTGCTCCAAATCAACTTACCCCTTTATTCAGATGATATTTTATTACATGAATCATGCAAAAACACATTGATCTTTGAACAGAAGCTGCAATCTAGATTTATAGATTTAGGTCACCAGGCAAATAAAATTATGCACCTAATCAATCCCCTGAAGTATAACATCATGATATCTGGCATCCTGCAAAAACTCTCTAAAACTGCATATCTTATTGTTACCAATACAGCCAGCAGCCTAGTACTACTAGTAACTAGGGAATATTTAGGGATCACACTAGACCCTAGTCTTTCCTTGATACTGACAATGTCATTAGTAAAACACTCCACCAACTAAAACTATGCTATAAAATCTAACACTTTCTTATCCTATACAGCTTGTAATGCCTTAGCTAAAAATGCACTTATGCTTAAAATTGAAAAAAAACGTGATCTCTCTTGTAACTTTTAAGGTCCAGCTCAGACACATGCAAAATACAAACTACTATATGCAAACTCTGTAAATTTCTTGTTCTTGCAGATCCCAAACACATCACTGTCAACTTGTAAAGTTCTATACCTGACTACTTGTAAATGACAAAGCAACATTTCTACTTAGCTATGTAATCTACAAGCTGTTAAATCGAGACACTGTCCCTCCTTGAAAACACAATCACAAATTAAGTAGTGTAACTACACACTCGCAGACATCCAAGAAGATACAATGACCCTCATAGACCTCATTTTAAATCCTCCTAGGGAAAGAGGTTTTTCTGGGCTGGGCCCAGATTTTTGGAACTGGCTACTTGCAGACATAAAGCAGCAAAATGCACTTCAATAATTTAGAAACAAACTAAAAGAACAACTGTTTAAGGACACCAAATGTTCTTGTTTTCATGTTAATGGCTACTCCTTGCAGTTCACGCAGTAGTCACACATTTCTTGTAAAGAAATATTTTTAACAAATGCCCACTGGTTGAATGTCTGTCTCAACTGTACATGTGGCAAATAATATTCTCTGCATTTATAACTGCAAATAACATACACATGTGTTGTCTCTGCTTTGCTACTCTATTATGTACAACTCTGTTCATTCTTATAAATTATTTTTGTGTGTCTCTTGCACTATGGTATCCAGGTCTAACAATCCACTTAGCTCACCTCACCTGCAAAATTGAAATAAATAAAAAAAAAAATAATAATATTTATATTTATCTTAAACTCAGACCTGGCTTGCTGATGTACATAATTATTAACCATTCAGTTTGTTAATTGCTCATTGTTCGTCTACACAAATACAGACCATCATCATTAATTAATCACTGTGACCCTGTTACAGCATTTCCTCCCTTTTCAAAATGCTGTCAAAATGATATACAAGCAACAACATCACAAATCAGCCAGGTACCAAGCAGCAAATAGATGAGAATGAAGATGCAGCCAGTCAGACAAAGGAAAACTGAATTCTTTATTACTCCCACAAAAGATTTAACGTTTTCATCTATGTACACGTAGACACTAGAAATGGACAGGTGGGACATGAAAACACATTCAGGCAAAGAATAGTAAAAAGGAGTTCTTAAATTCAAAAGGTAAGACTGCAAAATAATTCCATCACATCACAGAATGAAATCCATCACTACAAGAAGACAAAAAAAAATAACCCTGCCTTTCCACCTAATAAGTTGTCTTCCCATCTGTTATAAAGCCACTCCAACAGCATTTGCTAAAAGCCATTTAACAGGCTTCTACCCTTTCACACCATCGTGACACTAAACAACAGATAGGAATTAATCTATTTAAACTGAGTATTTTTGACATGTTTCAACACTTTATATGCAATCACTATAATATGTTGCAATGCCTTTAATAAAATGAAACACAAAATAGGTTTATTAACATGGAGTTATATGTCTCATGTTTAAAATGATGATGTTCCCAGTACTCACAGTGATATTGCACGTACATAGACTAGGCCCCAGTTGAGATAATGAAGAGGAATTCTCAGTCTCAAAGTAAGCAATAGCACAAATCAATCACAGAGACCCCACATGAGGGCTAGATTTTATTTTTCAAATAAAACTCAAAGGTAAAGAAATTTCAAACTAGTGGTATATTTGATTGTAATATGGAGGGAGTAATATACAGCATAAAATGCCCATGTGAAAAATTCTACATGGGGGAAAGTAAGAGATGCTTCTCCAGTAGGCTGAAAGAACATGTAAGGGATATAAAAAAGAACAGACAAACTAGTCTCATTGCAATTCATTTTAATGAGCGTCATAATGGGAACCTGGAAGGGTTGCAAGCCACTGTATCAGACAGGATGGAAATTAATAGTTTAATGACTAGTTATGAAGTGAAAAATTTATTAAGAAAAAAAGAAACTTTGTTAATTTCAAAGTTTGATACTATGTGTCCTAGGGGCTTGAATCTGGAATGTAGCTGGAAATGTTTGTTATGAGCTTAAAAGAATGTTGTGATTGTTTAATTGTTTTATTTAATTGTTTTATTGAATAATTATATTATGAAATTGGAATATAAGGGAGGAGAAAAGAATATGGAGTTATACTCTGTTAAAGGCTGTAAGAGCAGAGGTGTTAAGAGACTTTTGCATTGTTTTTATAATAAAAGTATTTTGGTTTGGAGTCCATTGGCTTTCTGTTTGGGGTCACAATATCCTAGTTTTTTCATGAAGTGGTTCCATTAAAACTCAAAGGTAATTGAAAGAAAACATAAACAGTTTAAGTTAAGAAAATTGGCATGTATGAGGTACAAGAAATGTTCTGCGATAACTTTTGCAATACTGTTTTTTATTGAATCTTACTTTTTTGCACACAGAATTGTCAATATTACTGAGTCAATTCTGAGGTGAATGTGTGTGTGTGTGTGTGTGTGTGTGTGTGTGTGTGTGTGTGTGTGTGTGTGTGTGTGTGTAGGTGTATGTGTGCCTGTGTGTGTGCCTGTGTCAGCCTATCAAAAAAGTCTGACAGAAAGGCAAAATAAATTAATTTCTTTTTATCAGTTTTACTTGGAAAAGATAAAAATATTATACTGGTTAAAAGATGAAGTTGAGAGACTATTTTATATCAAAATATTCAAAATATATGAAATGTTAAATAACAAAATCTACATTCAATAACACCAACACATACAGATATTTTCTAAGTGTAGTAATATCCACCAGGCTAGCTGTTACTAGGCAATACATAACCTTCCTTATCAGAACACCTTCCTGTGGTCTGGTATTGGCCAGTATAGTGAACAACCTCCCATCTCTGAAATGTGATCACTACCTCTCATAATGTGGCAATGTGGTTTAAATGTGAAACACTGCCTCTCACAATATGGTACATGCAGGTTAAATGTGAAACCCTACCTGTCACAATGTGGTACAGTCAGGCTACATGCGAAACCCTACCTGTCATACTGTGGTACATGTGTGTTAAATGTGAAACACTACCTCTCACATAAGGTACATGCAGGTTAAATGTGAAACCCTACCTGTCACAATGTGGTACAGTCAGGCTACATGTGAAACCCTACCTGTCATAATGTGGTACATGTGTGTTAAATGTGAAACACTACCTGTCACAATCTGGTAGATGAGGATTAAATGTGACACACTAACTCTCATGATGTGGTACATGCAGGTCAAATGTGAAAACTATCTCTGATAATGTGGTACATGTGAGTTAAATGTGACATACTTTACTAAGAACTTGAACTGTGAAGCTCATTAAACAATTTATAGTTATAAAAAGTTCTTCTGATGAATTAATATGATTCAGTGTTTTTTCCACTTTGTGTGTGTGTGTATATATATATATATATATATATATATATATATATATATATATATATATATATTTGACATTTGTTGACTGGGTTAGTCCAGCTAGGCCAAAGCCCTTTTTCAATGGAAACCCGGGGAGAAAAGCACCACAATACATAACATCTTAACAACATAACTACATAAACTAATACATAGCTACAAAAGTATAGTTACCAGGAGTAACAATAAACTAAGTTAAAATAATAGACATTAAGATTTCAAATGATTAGCAAGTACACCTGTTTCAATACAGAGCATAATAATCCTGCTTCTAAATTTCAAAGTTTCAAAACTTTGAATTTCTTATGGCCATAAGATCAAAGTTTTGAAACTTCGAAATGTAAATAAAAAAATTAAAAAAGAAAATCTTTTTGTTTTTACATTTTTGCAGGGGGGCAAGGCCTCCTGCGCCACCCCACACCCACTGATAATTAAATATACCAACTCTGAGATCACACTGCAGCATAGAAAATGGTAAATATACCATTCTGCGCTTTACGGTGATCTCCATTTAAACATTTCAAAATTTTAAAACTTCGATCTTAAGGTCTCCACCATAAGAAATTCGAAATTTTGAAACTTCAAAATTTAGAAGTAGACCCATATATATATATATATATATATATATATATATATATATATATATACACACACATACACACACACACACACATGTATATATGAAATAGGTCCAGTATGATCACTGCTCTATCCCAGTTAACAAATTCAAAATAAAATAACATTTACTATGGATAGCAGTTAAAAAAACTTTTAATACTAAAAGTGTGACAGACTCTTTCCATGAAGAACTGCATGGAACATGGAACTTTCTAATAATATAAGGAACATAACTCATAGTGAGGTACACTAGACAGGTATGTTGGCCAGTATCCCCCCATCCTGTCAGGTATTATTACATACTTTCTCTGATGACATTTATGTATATCAATCCCATTTAAAAGGACATCATGTGATACCTGCTTTTCATTTAGCATTTATTTGTGCACTTTCCTGACATGCTGAGTGTACCAGCATGCAAGTCCCTTTGCAGGTCATCACTACTCCCAGATGTTATCAGCAGTTGTTTCCTTATTCTGTAAGTACTGCTACATGGTACAGCATACCATAGCTGAAGTGTCTTACACTTATGTTAGCATGCATGTTTTACTGTTTGCCAATAAAAAAAAGAGTGCTATTCCTTTGAAGAGATTATCTGTGTCTAATTTCAGAGGTGATATAAAGTAGTTGGTAGGTCTGTGATAATAAGCTGGCTTATTACTGACATAATATATGCAGTATTCCCAAAGAACATACACAAGGCTGTCAGTAAACAATAAGCAACTTAGAAAAATGGTATTACATCATACCTCAGGGACAGTGCTACAAGACAGAATAAACACAAAATGTATATTTCTTTAGACATTAGTATCACTGGAGACACAGAAAGTCTATATGAGATAGCTACTGACAGTATTAAATGCATCTTGCACTTTTGTTTACAAATTTGCTAATTCGGAAGATAGTCAAGTGTCTCACAGCTATATGGATTGCTTTTGACCATACTACATAGTTATTCATAATGTGTCTATTTTTCCGTCCCACTACCTGGTTACATATTTAACATGAACGCAGCTATTAACACTGTGTAGTAGGGTGGGATCACCTTAACAGATCTGATACTGCAGTATGGCCGAAAGGAACAAATGATCAGTGGGTTTTCATGTTTCTCTTGTTCTCTTCAATTTTTTTCTAGTATTGTCTGTCCTTGATAAATGTATAGATTTGACTTCAGAATGCCATAAACTCATTCTTTTCTCGGTCTAATAATACGATTTGAAATAGCAATTCTATGACAACACGTGTGTGATAGAAATGGGATTAAAAACATGCAGAAAAAAAAACAAAACAGAGAAAGAATGCAGTTTTTGTTTGGTTTTACTCACCCTCTTTACTAACATTTGTTACAGGTGATAGCTGATTCATTTCAAGTTCCACAGGAAGTTGTACAACTTTTGATACTGTATAAAAGTTGTTGAACCACTTTGGTAATTTACAGACCTAAAATATTCCAACACAGGATCAAAGTAATGTCTAGAAATGAAATAGGAAATAATTTACCTTTGACTGAGAGTGAATAAAGATTAACCCCTCCAGGACTGCAATCCCCAGACTAAATTTTCCACCAAAAAATAACCACAAATTCCCACTTTTGCAAGTGCACCCCTAATTACGTTTATATATAGCAAGTCCATGGTCACACCAACTCAACGAAGGGGAAAATCCCCCCCAAAAAGATATCAAGGCTGGCACAACTCACTAACAGTGATTTCCAGTGGAGGAGCTCTGATCCTCGATGGGTTGGAATATTGAGCAAATGAGGCTTGAGGATTCAGTATTTGTCCACACATAAGTAAATGAATAAAAAGCAGGTTGGGATGTCATCAAACTAGAATAAGTAAACAGCAATGAATGAGCTTGTGTAACAAGGGGTATAAAACTCAGCATAAACCATTTTTTAACAGATTACTTTTCATCTGAAGTGCATTTTCTTGAAAAGAACCAAACATGTAAGCATCAAGAAAGTAAACTTGAATACTGGCAGAAAATGAAGTACTGTTCCACTTACCAAAACCTGCCCATCCAACAGCTATAATACAAAGCATTTGCTCAGCAGCAAAAACTGCAATCTGATTTCACGTTGCAATTTGGTCTTGTTGCAATTTTTTTTTTAATAAAAACTCTGAAACTGCTATCTTACTGTAGCAATGTGTTTCAGGGGACTTAAATTCTTTTAAATTACTCTGATGATGAAAAGAAAGAAACATTAGGTACATAAAGTAAGCTGTTTGTAAGAGGAAAACAATACAGCTGACTTTTTTTTTCTATTATTAAGATATTTTAGAACTAGTACAGCATCAAAAAAAACTTTAAAAAGCAGGGAAAGAGTCCTTAGAAATCCAACTAATAAACTGCAAAGTTAGACTCCTAGACTCCACAGAAGGAAAACATTTTATTTTATTATCCTTCCTTCTGTGGAATCCAGGAGTCAATTTTTGCATTTTAGAAGTAACATAGTAGTTGAACTGTTATATAGGAGGAGATGAAAAGAGCAGTTTATAGGACAGTCATTTAGATCTGACAGAGTCAGTTTTTTCTGTCATTTGAGTCTTTGAAGGATTAATTCTCTTCTCAACTTTAATTAGATAAGAGACTGGGGAAAAAGGAGGGGGAGGGTCCCTGCAGTGTTCAAAGGGAATACAGTGGTCAAGGGCTGGTTTATCTCAAACTATGATTGGCCTGTCTGATAACTGATACTGGACTCCCTACCAGTCAGATGAATGAGGCTTCCTTTGAGGCACCTGACTAGCACACTTGGCCTCCCCAGCATGAGGTTTATAATTAAATCCTCACTCCTACATTCGGTATCTTCCAGATTCCTTAAGATGTAGATTGAGGGGCAGCAACATATATTTTTAAGTTGTGTCCTGGAGAACATCTGCTTTAATTTGGCTCCTTGATCTTGACACCATCTCACTTGCGGCTGAAAAGGCTGTCAGCAGTCTTTCAGATAAAGTTTTTTTTTGGTACAACTTACTGTACAGAATGATAAAGCTCAAAAGGTGCAATAAATATTTTGTGAATTCCCTTATTGCACTGTAAAAGGCTATAGAAAAGTTTAAACCTAGAGAAGATGAGATGCTGTGCAGAGAGTATGACAGCTTTAGAACATTTGAAGTCCAAAGGCCATTTTTCTTTAAAGTTGCAAAAGTCATTAAGTTGATTAGTAAGGTGAGAGCCACAGCACGTGTATCTACAGCAGGCTAGCTTTTAAAATGCTTTATGAAACTTCTGAAACATAATAGCAAAATAGCTATAATGGTATAATTCAAGTCACATGGTTTCCCCCCTTTTTCAAAATTAACAGACTATAAAATGTTTACTGACATATGACTTAACAAATCTTCTTATGTTGGCTGCCCTAGTAATAAAGCACTTGCTTTAGCCACGTCTGTCCATCAGATGTTTCTGCAGTAAACCTGAGCAAAAGAAGAGGCTGCTATCATTAAAAAAGTCACAGCTTTTAATAATTTATTAATTTTTTGATACCCACTTTATACCCATTCAGGGTTGTGAAAGGGCCAGATGCTTTTCAAGCAAACAACAGACATAAGGCATTGAAGCCTCCTTCCCCACCTCCGTAATGCGTGAAAACCCCAACTCTGCCTCACCCTAACCCCACACTGTACCTTAAAAAACCCTTCCTGTAACACTGCCACTATTCAGATAAATTAGAGGCTAGTGGTAAAGAGCAGTATAGTGCAAAGATCAGGAAAGGAACTTGTTTTCCTTTTTTGATGTTTTACTCATTCAATGTTTTGAGTAATTCGGCATTAAGTATTTTCAAACTTTATTTTTTCTGTGTATTTTGTTCATAATTAAGTAAGCTTGATCATACATAACTTGTTGCTATATGTCATATATTACATGTTATACAGTAAAATCTGCATTGCATAACAACATATGTGATTTTTGTGACATATACAATAACATATAATATTTACACTATTTACAATGAAATATACATTTTATAATACTCCATTTACAGTGGCCTACATTTTATAGCAGCATACACTATTTACAATTACATACACATTTTATAGTATACGCCATTTACAGTGATATACACATTTTATAACAGTGTACACTGTATACTGTGATATACATTTTATAACAGCATACACTATTTACAGTGACATATATATTTTATGACAGCGTACACCATTTACGGTGATATACACATTGTACACAGTTTAAAAAGTCATGTATATCAATGGAAACAGTGAAAACCAACAGGAGGAATGGCACTGGAAAACATTAGCAGTTTGCAGCATGGCTGGAACTAGTTAGTGACTGAGACTGTTAGTGGTACAGATCGATTCGGGTCAGAGATGAGAAGAATTAGTACTTAAAATTAAGAATTAAATATGCACAGTTGGTTGGCCATAATATGCTCTGTAAACTATGATGTCACTCTTAGAAGGGGTCGTTAGGAAAGCTGGGAGAGGGAAAACTGCCGCTAAGCATAATGGAGGAAAAATGCATCTGGATGGTTAGTGAGATGTGACTTCCAGAGTCATTAAATAGGTAACCCTACAAATAGTTTGCAAATTGCTGAGCAAGTGTTACTTCAGAGAATTTCAGAGAATCAATTGTTTATGATTTACATGATTAGTCCATAGACTGCCAATGTGTACAGCGAAAAAAAAAATGCAGATACAAGGTTGATATATTTTCTTATGCATATTTAGAATTTTTGCATGTAAAGTTCTATTTAAAAGATTCCTGTTTTTATTATAAAATCTAGTTCTGTTATCATGAAGTAATGCGGTGATATCTGTACTTCAGTGACTCTGTCAACATATTTTGAATAGAAATAGCGTTTTTTAACTATTAGCAAAATCATTTTTTGATATTTATGGTGTCATCACTAATAAAAAGGCTAATAAGTAAGCAAAAGGTTAAGGGTAAAAGTATTGGCAGTTCTGATGAGCTAAACCTGGACTGAAGAATATGCGCATGGTCACTGTTTCAAGAAAGCATGGTAGAATATATGTACAATGTGAACTAGGAAGGGTGGGTGTCTGGATTTGCTTAGTTATTTAGTACAGTAGTTTAGAAAGTCTGTTATCTAGCTCATCTGATTTCCAAAAGCACCTGCACAAGATCCAAAGAAGTTTTAATTCCCTGTTACTTTTATCTTATCAGACCCATTACTGAAAATAATGCGCCATTTGGCATGTAATTGTCTAAACATATCAAAACTTGAAACACTGCAGAGATTAATAACTAAAAAGATTAGTGGCTTTAAAAATATTAGTTACCAGGAGAAACTAACAGCCCTTTCTCTGTATTCAGCCTCTTACAGACTCCTTGGAGATCTGTGTCTAGCCTTTCAAGACATAAAAGATCTAACCCTATGTCCTCCCACTTTCCTTTGTAGAAGTAATGGCACCTCAAATACAAAGCTAAAGGAACTAAACCTTCATCAGCATTTAAATATGATACACATCGGTGTGACAGATGCATATTCCAATGTATCCCTCATTTCTGCAACAAACTTCCACTACATGTCAAGCAGTGCAGCACCCCTGCCACCTTCAAGGTAAACCTAGATAACTGGATGGACAGCCTTAAATTCTCCCCTACTATACCTCATCTGTTCCTCCTTGAGGCTAGATGGAACATTTGAATGTTTTTGATTTTTTTTTTTGTTTTGACTAGGCTTGAATGGTCTGCAGACTGATTGCCTAGTGCTTCTATATAAACTTATTTGTTAACTGAGAAGGCAGACTAATCAGAAAGCATTTTTTTACTAATGGTCCAGGCCAAAGAGCATAAACAAAAATAATATGTAAAATATATAAATACATACAGGGAAATAATTGACAACATATAATTTGGTATCACTGAAAGTATAGAGACTAGAAAAACACGTTTTACTTACAAAAAAAAGAAAAACAAATAGTAAAATGCTGAAGGGAAGCTACAAAATAAAGAAAGAGAAAGAAAGGGAAAAAAACACAGACTGAAAATGCTGTTTAGAGAACTGCTTCATTCAATGTTAACAACTGTGGAAACACAAAGTAAGTAGTCCATAAACACGCTCATGAGATGTCATTATGGTACGGTTACTGACATTATTTTTATGGTTTACATTATTACAAGAGGTGGCTGAGAGGGTAGAAATGCTAATGCCTGTGCGATGTGCTGTTAATGTCTGCCTCAATGAGGACTCCTTAACCATAGTGCAATTATGGAGTTCTCTGAAAATGTGCCTCAAATGGCAGTTTTGTCACTACTAAAACATTCAGCACAGCTATATGCTTATACTGTGCATTGTGAGTGACTGGGGTCTGATTCTTGCATCTGAAGGTAAACTGAAAGACTGCTGAGGGCATTGTTACTCAATGTATGTTACTTTATGTATTTATTATTACACTGATGTCTGAAGAAGCAGCAGGAGCTGTGAAAGCGCTTATGTTGTTTTAAAATAAAAAGATTGTTAGTTTTATGCTGAGAGCCTGGTGTCATCTCATCATTCGACTTTTTTGGACTGCTTATTTATTTATTTATTTACATTTGTTTACCAGGAAAGTCTGACTGGGCCAGAAGCCAATTTTCAGCAGAGGCCCGAGGAGAAAACCTCCACAGAAATATAAGCAAAAGTACAATAATTAGATAGTACAATAGTATACATACAGTTACATGCAGAATATATATCATCTAGTTAGTCTATACAAAGTAGTGTTCAATACAGTTTTCTAGTAGATACAGGTTCAAAAAATAAAACACACAAGCATTTCAGTGAAGATCATTGTGAGAAAAATAAAATGAGTACTATGTACATATTAAATATTAGTTATGAACAAATGAGATTACCTTTATATATATTTATTTTTGAGTAGTAATAAACACTGAGGAGAGGGAGAAAATACGGTAAGGAGTGGACAGTGTGTTGAGAGAGTTAGAGATATCTTGTCAGTCAGGTTTGGCACAGGAGCAATGCTAGTTCTTGGATAGATGTTCAAACAGTAGTTATTTGAAAATGGTAGATTCAGGTTTGTATGAGAGGGTGTGGGGTAGAGCATTCCATGATTTTGTTATTAATTTGAGAGTAGGGCTTGACTGTGAGTGTTGTTAGCTTTGTTTACTGTGAGAATGTTTCTGTCTGCAGATCTTAGACTTCATGGGCATGAGTAGGGAACAACAAGTTCCTTGAGGGATGGGCAACTGTCAGGATGGAAGATGATCTTGTGTGTGAATTTAACTTGGTAGAGATGGAGAAGGTTAGGTAGCTCGAGAGCAATATAATAGTGGGTTTGGTGGGGAAGTTGGCTGCAAAGCAGGCTATTTTGTTGCAGCAAGTTTTCAATTTGGTTAAGTCTGATTTTTTTTAAATTGGTAAAGAGGGGGAAAGCATATAGGAGCATAGAGATGAGGAACATTCTGGATATGGCTAGTCTGGTATTGTTAGTGAGGAGTGGCTTGCTTCTGTGCAGTGAGCCAAGTTTGATGTGAACTTTCTTAATTGTGATGGCTATGTGTTGGTCAAATCTGAGTTTGTTGTTGATTGTCATGCCAAGGACCTTTGTATACTCAACTGGTTGAATGACTGTGTTGTTTGCCAAGAGAATGGTGAAAAGAGATGTGGTCGGTGATTGTTTGCTAACATAATTTTATTGTCTTTTGTTTTCTGGTATTGAAACCAGGTTTTCTCCTGGTTTAGCTTTTTAGTTTTGTCCTGGCTTAGCAGTTTCTCTGAGTGGAATTGGGATCTTGTTAAGATGCTCCTTGAGTGACTTCTTAGGTATTCAGAATTTTCTAGAATCACACTAATCTAGGAAAGAGAAGAAATGTGTGTTCTTTTGTTGAGTCAGTAATACCAAGTTCTTAGAGACCTGAGTGGATATTTTTGCTTTGCTTTGACCATCAATATACATTTTTTCTTACTTTGTTTTTTTTTTAACCAGGCACGATCCAGTCCATAAAGACACGGGTAAATGTAATACAGACTGACAGTTTAGAAAAACTAAGTAGTGTGTTTTAGGGATATATATATATATATATATATATAGATATATATATATATATGGATTCACTTCATAACATTGAAATATCAAAATACTGAAACCAAAATACTGAAAGCTCAAAATACTGAATACTCAAAATACTGAAACTCAAAATACTGAAAACACATATTATGCGTAAACTTAGCTTAAACAACATAAATCATAACAATTTCTACCAAATATATGCAGGGGGGCAAGCCCCCCTGCACCCCCCACACCCCCTGCTAATTAAATATATCAACTCCAAGATTGCACATAGTGTAGTTAAGTGCAATCTTGGAGTAGATATATATAATTAGCAGGGGGTGCAGGGGGGCTTGCCCCCCTGCATATATTTGGTAGAAATTGTTATGATTTATGTTGTTTAAGGTGAGTCTATGCATAATATGTGTTTTCAGTATTTTGGGTTTCAGTATTTTGAGTATTCAGTATTTTGAGCTTTCAGTATTTTGGTCTTCAGTATTATGAAGTTTTGTCATTTTCAGTATTTTGAAGTTTCAGTGTTATGAAGTGAATCCATATATATATATATATATATATATATATATATATATATATATACAAAGAACTAACTATCATCCCATAGCCATCCTTTCCCCCCTCGCTGAAATCCTGGAAAAATGCATCCATAACAAACCCATTTACTACTTCCTTCTTAATAACCTCCTTTCCAGCTCTCAGCATGGCTTCAGACCTAAACATAGTATCAGCACTGCCCTACTATCCTTCACTAATACCGTACATCATCTCACGAACAAAGGCCAGCTTGTCTCTTCCATCTTTCTTGATATGTCTAAAGCCTTCAACACTGTATCCCACCAGCTACCACTTAATAATCTTTCTTCCTATGGCCTTTGTCTAGCATCACTAACTTGGTTCCATAGCTATCTTTCCAATCAATGACAGGCTACAAAATGGGAATTTCTTTCCCCCCTCCTTCCCATTTCTGTGGGTGTACCCCAAGGTTCTATTCTTGGTCCCCTTCTTTTTACCATATTCACAAACAACCTTAGTTTAGCAACTCAACTAGGCTCCATAGTACAGTATGCTGATAATGCTACACTCATCTGCACTGCTTTCTCACCCCAAGAACTCCAAATAAAAATGCAATCTTCTCTTCAGGACATTGAAGCTTGCCTCTCTCAACACCAACTCATTTTAAATCCCAACAAAACTAAGATTATAGCTTTCAGTAACTGAAAGCCCAAACCTTCCCAGCTCTCTCTTGCAGTCCTCTCCACAGATGGAACCAAAATAGTCCCCACAAAACATACTAAACCTTTAGGTGTTATCATAGATGATAACCTCAAATTTGGTATTCATATTGCCGAAACTATCAAAAAAGTCAGCATCAAACTAGGTACCCTTTACAGGGCCAAACCATATCTAACTCCCAACACCAGGCTAGTCACTGCTCATACACACCTTCTATCTACCTTCCTCTATGCCTCTGTCATATTCACAAACCTTCAAAAATCGGATGTCAGCAACCTAGAATCATGTTACAGTAAGATTGCTCAATTTGCCACTAATTATCCACACAGATCTCATCACTGTTCAGCTCTTTCTCAATTAAACTGGCTAGAGCTCCCCAAGCTTTTATCATTTAACCAACTAACCTTAGCACACAAAATAATCCACCATCCCAGCAACTGCCCAGCCATCTCCCAATTAGTTCAACCTAGTACTAACCATAGTTCTCTAAGATCTTCCAACAAACTTTTACTAATGGTATTCAACTCCCACAACTATCATGGTGACTCCCTCTGTTCACACAAAATAGCTAAACTCTGGCACACCCTTCCAGAGACCATAGCAAAAAAAAAAAAAAAATATTCACAATCAGTTCAAATCTCTCCTAAAGGAACACCTTACCAGTCATTGGCTGTGTTCCTGCCACTCTCCAGGTTATTTTCCCACGTCTACTACTTTACTTTTTTTATCAGAAATTCTATCCTCCTTATCTTAATTTGTTCTAGTATACAAAAATACCCAGTACTTGCTTTGTACTAATTCTTGTATTGTTTTATTGCTTGTTATTGTGCTATGATTGTATTATACTATTGCTTGTACTTTATTATTGTTTGTTTTGTTGTGTTGTAGTACTATGGAGCTTTTCTCCCCGGGTCTCCACTGAAAATGGGCTCCGGGCCCAGTCGGACGTACCCAGTTAACAAATGTAATAAATAATAAAAAAAAAAAAACAGTGTGTTTGTGTGTGTGTGTGTGTGTGTGTGTATATACATATATATATATATATATATATATATATATATATATATATATATATATATATATATATATATATATATATATATATATATATATATGATTGTAAATTATTTTTTATAAGACCCATTGCACTTACTACTTTTGGAACTGCATGGGTTTTCTTCTTCCACATTGCCCTCATTTCTGACTGAAAATCCTGGTATTTTATGACTTTGTGTCTCTCTCTATGTAAGAGATTGCAATCACCGGATGTAGCAATTTCAATGATCAGTACTGCTTTTGTTTTCTTTTTGTAGATTACTATGTCTGGTTTTCTCAAATCTATTTTTTGAACTCTTGGTAATGGGTGCCCCATGTGATATAAACTTCATAACTTTCTATAATGCTTTGTGGCTCATGTTTCCAATGTTTTTCAGCTACCTGAATATTATAAAGTTTGCACAATCCCCAATGCAAAGGTCTTGCCACATTATTATGTCTTTCAGTATACAGTCCTTCTGCCATTAATATATAACAACCAGCAACAAAATGTGAAACTGTTTCCAATTCTGTTTTACAAAACCTACATATGTCTGTTTCTCCCACATGTTCAATGGACTTTGTATACCTATGTATTTGTAGTCCACTATCATGGGTAGACAATATTAACCTTTCATCTTTTGGTTTAAATTCACCTCTCCTTAAACATTCCTGCATTCAGTCCTGAACAACATGCAGTTGTTACAAGAGTTTTCTATACTTGCAACTATATTTATGCATTTTTCACATTTCTTGCCTTCCCATCTGATTCTTCACTTTATATTTTTTCTTTTGTTTTTTGGCACATTCAGTTGCTGCCTGATTTTTATCTACTTATGGTTTGATTTCCATTCCTACTTGACGCCGGTATGCTTTTGCTAAACTAAGCAGGGAAGTCCTTTTAGACTTATTCTACTCATGTTTCAAAACTTTGACTCCATTTGGGTCTTGTGAGGTCAGCAGATATGTATGCAGTCCCACGATTGCAGATCTATACCTGTAATCAGTTTTGAGGAGGACCTTACCTCCTTCAGAATGCGGATTGTATAGACTTGGTATGCACTTCTTCCTCTTCTCATTTGATGAGCATGAAGCATCCTTCTTGTTTTCCTGTGCAACCTATCCAACATCTTTTGGGCCAGTCAGTCACTCCAAAACTGTAAGTTAGGACATAAAAAGCAAACTGGTTTATAGCTTGTACTTTGTTCCTACATGCCAATGCTGTTTTCAGTATTAATTTTAGTCTTCTAAAATATTCCTTACAAGTTTTATTTGCATTTATTCATGTTTTATTGTTGATCCTTCATCAGTTCCCAAATATTTTTACACTCTGTCTTGCTCAAGTTCTTTTATATCACATTCCTGTCCCTGACTGATGTTTTCTTGGTGCTGCAGCTTTCCTGCTTTAAAGGTTGCTTTTGCACATTTTTCAAGACCAAATGACATTCTTAAGTCACCTGAAAAAGTTTTGACCACTTGCAGTTGTGCTTTCAGTTCCTCATCTGATGAACTATACAGTTTTAAATCATATACAAAAAGAAGATGAGAGGTCTTTACACTTTGTTGTTTTCTGGGAGCCAAATCATTTGTTAAGTAGACAGCTTAATGGGTTAAGGGCAAGATGAAAGAAAGCAGCGACAAAGAGTCACCTTGGAATATTCCCCTTTGAATTTTTATCTTATTTACTTATTTATTTGATGGTGACCAGGAAAGTTCAACTGAGTTAGAAACCCATTTTCAGCAGAGGCCTGGGGACAAAAGCTCCACAAATAGAAAAACAAATTAGCAAAAAATATGACAATGCAGAAAATAGCATAACATTTACAACAAGAGCAGGACAAGAGCTAATATACAGGTGAAAGCATAAATAAGCTGTAAACAAGCATTTATGTATGAAAAGCTTTACAAGCATAACTAACATACTGATATAAACTATTCTCCCACTAACTTTAACAGAAAGCAGGTATAGAGGCGTAGCAAAATGTGCTGTACACAAAAGAGACTTTACAAGTAAATCTAACATGTAGGCAGCATATAAAAAACATTGTGGGTAGCATATATGCAAACAATGACAACTGTGATTTCAGACATACATTTTATGAAGAAAATTCCATAGGATATGGAAATATTGTTTTTTTTTCATGAGAGGCATATTTACACCACAATGGAGCTGCAAAAGCGATGAAGAGTTGATAAATGTAGGGATAGAGGGATAAGACAGAAAGGAGTGTAATGAGGAAAGGCTATCTGTAGTAAAGTAGGTAGGGGGTGAGAGTTAGTTTAGATGAGGACTGATGAATAGAAGGGGGGAGGAGGTTAAGGAAGAAGGATGGGGAGAGTAGAGGGATGATATAAGAAGAGGAAGAAAGGTAGTATTGGTAGAGAAAGATATAACAGCATGGAGTTATGTGAATACAGGACTGAGGGGAGAGAGATGGTTTAGGGTAGTGGAAGTAGCAAAGGTGAAGGTGGGGGGTGCTATTGTTGAGATCAAGATCAAGGTGGATGTAAATTGATTTGAGGGGAAAGAGTGGGAGAAGGGTAGTTGAATTAGCAAAGGAGAAGCGTAGGAGAGGGGTAAGTGGAGAAAGAGGTAAGAAAAGGAGAATGTAAGGGGAAGTGGAGTTTGGAACCAGCAAGTTTTGGAACAGGGGCATTTATATGACTTGAAAAGGAAATTGTTTAGTGCAAATTTAAATTTCTTGAGGCTTGATATAACTCTGATATCTATATGTAAGGCATTCCAAAGTTTAGTAACAGTGTAGGAATATAGACATCATCCAGCTTTTTCTCTGGAATAATAATTTTCCTTTATCATGGCTTAACTGCAGAGTAGTTTGCCAGTGTTTCATGGTTGTTGTAATATAATCAATCAGTGTAGGGTGTATCGTATACATTTTTAAGCACTCTTTTATTCATGAATCTGACATACTGTCAAATGCATTTTTGTACTCTATCCATGCCATACTTAGATTCTTCCCCTTTTCACAGTTCTTCATTATGACTTTATTTAATAAAATGATCCTTTGTTCCAAATGACTTTCTTTTAATACCTTTTTGTTCTATTGCCATAATTGAGTTTTCTACTAAATAACTATAAATGCTGTCAGCATCAATTCCAGTATGTAGTTTGTACATCATCAGAAGGCAAGCTATTGGAATATAGTTTTTAAGATAGCTTGCAGGTTCACTCTTAAGTGGGAGTTTTGTTTTTCATGTTGTTAACCAGGCTGGTGTCAGTTCGGTGTGCACATATAAGCAGTTCTTACTCATGGCTAAATCTTCATGTAGAGAAGTTTAATACTTCTAACCAGAAGTTAGGTACTACAGCTGGGCCTGAGGTTTTGCAATTAGAAACTTTTCTTAACTTTGTTTCAGCCTCTCTGGCCATTATTTCATCCTATTTCATATCCTGTACATTTCAGCTTATTCTTTCTTTTATTTCTTCTATCCATTTAGCATCTTTGTTATGTTCCAGAGGATCTTCATAGATATTTCTCCAACATGTATATAGTTCTTTTTTGGTAGTGTTTCAATTCCTTTTGCCTTGTTCCCCAATTCTCTATTAAACTTTTTGAGTCATCAATAAATTGCCTATTTTGTACTTTTCCTTTATATTTATCTGCATATCTTCTAAGTTTTTCTACCTGTGCTGACATTTTTAGTTTAGTGCATGGTAGATCCTGATCTCTTCTGATACTGCACATTGCTTTTATCACGTCTGTCTTTCTGAGTATTTTTGTTGATCTGTTCCCTCTTCTATACTCTTCTAAAAGTGACACTTCTATGTCTTAATTGCTTTATAGTTTTCTCTGTTCAATACTTCCATGATGGCATTTGATTTCTCCCCTTCCATTCCCTTAGTACCTTGTGTTTTTTGTGGTAAAACTTTATCTGTTATTAATTTAGCTGCAGAATAATATATTCTATTTACTTCTGTTATATCACATGAAACTCTATAAACAGTCTTAATTACTGTGCTTATTTGTTTTAATAAACTTCTAACTTTTGGGGATTTATTGACTTTCTGTAGTCTATTTCTTTCATTGATCTTAATATGTGTGTCCATCTCTATTAAATCAAGCAAATCATCTGTTAGATCATTTTCTTCTAAACTGAGAGCACATTCTTGGTTCACTTCCTGTGGGGATTCTATAGAAAGTTCCAGAACATCTTCCTGTGCCACATTCTCTTCAGTTTCATCCTGTGTCATCATTTTCTCTTTCATATGGGAAATCACTGGCCTAGCCTTCCACAACATTGACAGTGTCAGAGTTTCCAGTTTCCTGTTCCTTCCCTTGATGTGCAACTCCAATTAAATGTTTTTACTGCTTTTCTATGGAAGCCTCTAAAATATCTTCATATGGCAACTGATCAGATGTTTCCTGCTCCACTGGTTTCTCCTTAATTTGGGGATGCATTGCTCTATCATGCTGTTATATTATCTGAGTTAGATTTTCTACACTAAATCCTTCACTTTGCAGGTAATCCATAACCACACTTTCTATTTCTTTAACTTCTCCATTACTTTTCCTTTTTTCTACTTTTCCTCTTTGTTTTCTCATTTTTTTATATTGTAAAATTTTCCATGTCCAGATGCCTTTGCCTCTATCTCTTTTCAAATGTCTTTGGTGTTGCTCTTTTTGTATTTATTAGTTTTGATTTCTCCTTTGCATAAATATTGCACCATATTAAATGTCTTTTTCTTTCCCATGTCCATATTTTTTCTTCAGATGTCTCCTGCTCCTCCTGTTTCTCCTTACTTTAGGGGCTCATTGTTCCATCATGCTGGGATGTAATCTGTGTTAGACGTTCTACACCAAATCCTTCACTACGCAAGTATTCCATAACTTCAACTTCTATTTTTTAACTAATCTTCTGTTCTATCTTCCATCTTTGTAATCTTATTTTTTTATTGTGAAATTTTCCATATCTGGATGCTTTTGCCTGTGTTTCTCTTCAAATATCTTTTGGGCGGCATTTTTTGTTTTGATTAATTTGTCTTTCTCCTTTGCATAGATATTGCACTATATCAGATCTCTCTTTCTTTCCCATGTCCATATTTCTTATTTATACTTTTCAAAAGTCTCTAGATTTTGTTCTTTATAGTTTCTCACTTCCTCAATCAATTCTTTTTACAAAGGATCTATATAATGCTTTTTCATAAATCTGCTGTATTAATAAAGAGAAATTTTTATTTGAAGCTTTTTCTTGTGGAAGTATTTTTCTTTTCTCTAATTTCTCTCTTAATCTTTTTGTATATCTTCGATCTAGAAATTCTGGGCTTCATGCATAACAGTAAAAATCATAATTTCTTTCTTATCCTCAGGGAAGCCATCCTCCCCCGGGTCTGGCCTAGCCCCATTGTAGGAATGTTTCTATGTCTTGAGGATTCTACACTGCCATTTTTTCCAGTCCTGGCACCAACTCACGTACCAGGATTGGACACTTTTTTTTATCCTGGGTCTTGTGCACCAATTTCACAATTGTCCCTCTCAGTAACACATAAGGATTTACACAAGCTTCACATACTCACTCTTTATAGCAATAAGCAGTGGAACCTCTGTCTTATAGTTTCCCAAGTATAAACCCACAAGAGAAGATGGGATACCTCCTTCTGGAACTGTGTACCCATCAGGGACCAGCACATAATGGGGATCTGCTGGCAAGTGGTTTCCTCAGTTTTTAATTGACAGTTTTTATGCCATACTGTGTCTCAGTGACTTGCCATGGAAATGCAAGTTACAGTTAAGGAGTATGCCTTGGGCTAAAAGAGCAGACTGCATAGTGCCAGAGAGCTTTTGAACTGGTTAAGTTGGGGTATTATTTATTTCACTTTAATTTGATTAACCTGTTCTCCAGTATATTTTAGGACAGCTGCATTACAAGAGAAGTGATTCCAGTGATACTGTACTTACAGCTAAAGCATGTTAATGATGTTGTGAGGATATAGCAAAAAAATCTAAAGGAAAAAACTAAGCACAAAGAGTTTATATTATTGCTTTAATCAGCAGACATAACTTAAAGAATTAAGGCTTATGGCACTACACATGATTCCAGCATGGGATATAGTCCACATGCTGTAGGATGGTTTATAGCTCTGCCTTAAAATGCTAAATCACTACAGTTTACAGACGTAGACTATTAATATTTTTAGAGTCTTACTATCAGCTGAGTACATTACTATAAGAGTGACTTGGGAAAGAATGGAAAATGGGGATAGTGAGGAAAAGAACGAATTGACCATGGAAAAGAATAATAATAATAATAATAATAATAATGATGTGGATTTTATTATGCTGAATTTGTTTGCTTTTGGGTCATTTCCC